>NC_133218.1:39317799-39395299 GCF_040436345.1 Pagrus major
CGGGGGGACTCTGGTGGGTCTGGTTTTCGCCGTCATCCTCGGCTTCATCACTCGGTTCACTAAGAAGGTTCGGATCATCGAGCCGCTCTTCGTCTTCCTGCTGGTCTACCTGGCCTACCTGACCGCCGAGCTCTTCTCCCTGTCTGCCATTCTGTCGTAAGTCTCTGTGATCAGCACTACCAGTAAGACCAGGACCAGGACCAGAACCAGGACCAGTATACAGGCCTACTGCTGTCAGTGTTAAGCTGTTGCTCAGCTGTGGAGGATGTGACTGAAACTCAGCTCAGAGAAACCCAACATGTACTAAACATATGTGCAGTAGTTGCTCTGTAGTTGCTGACGTAAACAGGTGGGTTGTTACTGAGTTGTCAGGTAGTTTAGCCTCATTTGGATCAGAACCAGGTGTTGTGGTGATGAGCGAAGGTTGTTGAGAGGTGAGGGAGGACGCAGTCATCGCTAACTCGGCCTGGACAGCTTCTGGTTTGTGCTCCTCCAGAGAGTTCCTCCTGCTGCTGCCGTCTGCTGGCAGCATCATGGTGTCTGACACGGAGCGACAGTAGAAACTCTGAACGCTTGTGTCCACATAGCTCTGTGTACGTATGTGACTCAACAGGAGTCCGGTCACTCCTGTGGAACCTCCCTGATCTGTGATTTGTTTGTAAAACTCCTCCTTCCATTGTTTTGGTCCAGGACGTCACCAGTATGTTAAAGCTTTCCTTTGTGCAGCAGACGGACTGTGTTCACTGTGCCTACAGGAAGTTAGCATTAACAAATGAGCTGACAGCTCTGTCTACATTTTCTCTGAGTGAAGTCTGATGGTATTTTAAGCTAACACTGGCAGCTAGCTGCTAACATTATTATTATTATTGTCATGTATTATTGTTTTTGTCTCCACAATGCTCCATGCGCAGACATTAGCTTCTCTCTGTTAGTGGAGGCGTTTCTGTCCATCTGTAAAAAACACATCATTTACATGTGTTGAACACTAGGGGGCATAATGTCAGTAATTACAGACACAAACTAAACCGTGACACCGAGCGTCGCGTCAGCCGAGATAACAGGTCTGCAGGTTTACTGCCGGCTGCTCTGTGCTGGCTGAAGTTCTGGTTTTCTTTGAATCCGCCAGCAGACGTGTTTCTGTCCAGCAGTCAGCCTCTCTCTCTCCTCAGGATGACCTTCTGTGGGATCGGGGCCAACAAATACGTGGAGGCCAACATTTCCCAGAAGTCTCGGACCACGGTGAAGTACACGATGAAGACTCTGGCCAGCATTGCCGAGACCATCATCTTCATCTTCCTCGGGATCTCAGCAGTGGACAAGTCCAAGTGGGCCTGGGACACCGGCCTGGTGTCCTGTACACTGGTCTTCATCCTGGTCTTCAGAGCTATGGGTCAGTCGCTGCTCCTGTCTTCAGAACCGAACAATAACAATATATCATGACATCACAACATAACAGCATACAGATAGAAAATATCCAAACTCTCCTCTCCTCTCCTCTCTCCTCCTCTCCTCTCCTCTCCCTCCTCTCCTCTCTCCTCCTCTCCTCTCCTCTCCTCTCCTCTCCTCTCCCTCCTCTCCTCTCTCCTCCTCTCCTCTCTCCTCCTCTCCTCTCCTCTCCTCTCCTCTCCTCTCCTCTCCTCTCTCCTCTCCTCCTCTCCTCTCCTCTGTGCTCCAGGTGTGATTGGTCAGACCTGGGTTCTGAACCGCTTCCGCCTCGTCCCATTGGACAAGATCGACCAGGTGGTGATGTCGTACGGTGGCCTGCGAGGGGCGGTGGCGTTCGCTCTGGTGGTGCTGCTGGACGGACAGAAGGTCAAAGCCAAGGATTACTTTGTCGCCACGACGATTGTGGTGGTGTTCTTCACCGTCATGTTCCAGGTAGGAACCAGAACCACTGACACTGTTTTCTTTTCATGATAGTAGTTTCTGTGGATCCACTGGGTCAGGTGTCACCAGCAGCATGAATCACTAACTGAACTGGTCCAGTGTTTGGATGTCTGGACTCAGAGAACCCTGGTCACATTTGTGACCTGTGTTCTCTACATGTCCCACATGCATGAGGCGGGTTTGGACTTTGCACCCAGCTCTATTTTCACATACGGAGAACTGTGAGTGTGTTCAGAGTCTGAACATGTGAACATGCCAGCTTCTCTTCACCTTCGCCACGATCAGAACACGTGATGAAACCGGGCTCTCTACAAACTAACCTGAGCCTTAAAGGAACAGTAGGGCTCAGAGAGCGTCTCTGAGTCTGTTCCTGTGTCTCATCATGAGGACTGACGTCAGACAGAACAGCTCACTGAGTTCATGTGTGTTTGGACCTGAACGTGTAAATACTTCATAAATCTGCAGCGTGCTCTTTGATTCCCTCTCTGAGTGTTTCTCTTTTCCCATCATGAATCAGAGACTGAGGCCCGTAAATGTGTTCTGTTATCATGAGTCAGTGCAGGTTCTGAACCCTGCTGGTCACATGATGAGTATCACCCGATGTTGAAGCTGCAGCTTTGGGTTCAGAGTTAATGTGAAGCAGGATGTTACCGTTGCTTCAGGTGGAACATCAGACTGACACTAATGATTGTTTCCTGTCAGGGTCTGACCATCAAACCTCTGGTCAAGTGGCTCAAAGTCCCCCGATCCACCAGCAGGAAGCCGACCATCAACGAGGAGATCCACGAGAGGGTGAGCTCTTCTCCTTCTCCTTCTTCTTCCTCTTCTTCTTCTCCTTCTTCTTCCTCTTCTTCTTCTCCTTCTTCTTCTTCTTCTTCTTCTTCTTCTTCTTCTTCTTCTTCTTCTTCTTCTTCTTCTTCTTCCTCTTCTTCTTCTTCTTCTTCTTCTTCTTCTTCCTCTTCTTCTTCTCCTTCTTCTTCTTCTTTCTCTTCTTCCTCTTCTTCTTCTTCTCCTTCTTCTTCTTCTTCTTCTTCTTCTTCTTCTTCTTCTTCTTCTTCTTCCTCTTCTTCTTCTCCTTCTTCTTCTTCTTCTTCTTCTTCTTCTTCTCCTTCTTCTTCTTCTTTCTCTTCTTCCTCTTCTTCTCCTTCTTCTTCTTCTTCTTCTTCTTCTTCTTCTTCTTCTCCTTCTTCTTCTTCTTCTTCTGATGGTGGGGGGGTCTTATTAATATTAAATCTGGTGTGTGTGTGTGTGTGTGTGTGTGTGTGTGTGTGTGTGTGTGTGTGTGTTCAGGCCTTTGACCACATCCTGACAGCAGTGGAGGACATCGCAGGACTGCAGGGATACCACCACTGGAGAGACAAGTGAGTCCATCAGTCTGATGTCACTGTGATGTCACAGTGACATCATGTTTACATCATGTATAGGAGGATCAGGATTTCAGGATACACAGTATGACCACATCAACATGTAACAGCACCTGTAGACTCTCAGAACTGGATCATATGTATCATATGTATTATATACTTCAGATGTGTTACAGGTGTAATGACTGACAGTCAGCAGCAGGTGGAGCTCCTCCCTCACACAGTGAGGACGAGACACTGCTGGAGTCAAACCATCCAGAGTGTCTGTCTTCAGACCAGGACTAACTGTCTGTCTGCCTGTCTGTCTGTCTGTCTGCCTGTCTGTCTGTCTGTCTGCCTGCCTGTCTGTCTGTCTGCCTGTCTGCCTGTCTGTCTGTCTGTCTGCCTGCCTGTCTGCCTGTCTGCCTGTCTGTCTGTCTGTCTGTCTGCCTGTCTGTCTGTCTGCCTGTCTGCCTGCCTGTCTGTCTGTCTGTCTGCCTGCCTGTCTGTCTGTCTGCCTGTCTGCCTGTCTGCCTGTCTGTCTGTCTGCCTGCCTGTCTGTCTGTCTGCCTGTCTGCCTGTCTGTCTGTCTGTCTGTCTGCCTGTCTGTCTGTCTGTCAGGTGGGAGCAGTTTGATAAGAACTACCTCAGTAAGCTGCTGCTCAGGAAGTCTGTGTACAGGAAGAGTGAACTGTGGGAGGCCTATCAGAAGATCAACATCAGGGACGCCATCAGTGTCATCGACCAGGTGAGGAGGAGGGAGGAGGAGGAGGACATGTTTGTTCTCTAACATGTCCTCATAACATGTCCTCATGTTAGAGACGTGAAGCAACAGAGATTTAATTATTGATCCATCAGAGACTGAAGTAACTGATCCAATATGATCCAGGCTGAACTGGGAGGAATCAGACGAACAGCTCTCACTTTATTGTTCAACTCATTAATTCAGCAGCAGGCCTTCTGGGAAATGTAGTCTTCAAAGAGTGTGTGTGTGTGTGTGTGTGTGTAGGGTGGGAACGTCCTGACCTCAGCCAGACTGTCTCTGCCCTCAATGGCCAGCAGAGCCTCGTTCCCCGAGGTCACCAACGTCACCAACTACCTGTGAGTCACATGACTCAGACTTGTACTTGTACTTGAGTAAATGTATTTAGTTACATTCCAGCACTTGTTGGTGTGTTGCAGGCGTGAGAACGGCAGCGGTGTGTGTCTGGACCTCCAGGTGATCGATAACGTCCCCGGAGCCAAAGTTGAGGAGGACACAGAGACACATCACGTCCTCGCAGAGAACCTGTACAAACCCAGGAGACGGGTAACACGCACACACACACACACACAGACACACACGCACACACACACACACACACAGACACACACGCACACACACACACACACACACAGACACACACGCACACACACACACAGACACACACACACACACGCACACACACGCACACACACACACACGCACACAGAGCCTTCAGGAGACTCTGAGGTTTCCCCTCCGACTTAGAAAGTTTCACATTCACACACTGCAGTGACGACATCTGAACAGACAACTCAGTGTGTGTGTGTGTGTGTGTGTGTGTGTGTGTGTGTGTGTGTGTGTGTGTGTCCAGTATCAGTCCCACTACAGCCGTCACTTCATGCCTCTGGGGGAGAAGGAGCGTCAGGACCGGGAGGTGTTTCAGAGGAACATGAAGAGCCGCATGGAGACGTTCAAATCCAGCCGACACAAACGACACAAGAAGGAGCGAAGCCTCAAGAAGGCAGGAGACACTTTTTACTCTCATCTTCCTCCAGGACACATTCTGTTATCATCATCATCCTCATCATCCTCATCATCATCATCATCGTGTGTCTTTGAGTTTAGAAACATACTTTATATTGTAAACAGTTTAAAGGAATACGAGCTGTAAATGATGTGAAACAGACACATAATCACATAAACACCAGCTGAACTCAACTTCATCTTCTGTGTATTTTAACTCTTTCTGGAATATTTTTAAAAGTCATAATTTAAAATCAGATTTAATAATTTGTTAGATTTTTTATTTTGCATATTAACAGTAAAACTACTCAGCACAACATTTAACACATGAAGGAGAGACAAATACCACATGAGCTCACCAGCACATTTCCAAAGCAGCAGCCCAAACAATAATATATAAATGATATAAAGATAGTTATTAATAATAACCCACTGAGAGGTGTGTAGTTACACACACACACACACACACACACACACACACACGTTTAACAGCTTGGTCTTCTCATTATTCAGTGGCCTCTTTAGTAACAGCGGAGCAGCTTTCACCGCTCTCTCTGATAAAAGACGAAGCGTCGCGCTGATTGAAGGTCGGCTGCTTCCTGTTATGGCTGCAGGTTAACTGACATGTCTATTCTGTCCTGTTGTCAACAGCGCCGAGGATCCGACACCAAGGAGGACGGCAGTGACAAACCCAGACGCAACGTCAGCTGGCAGGACAAAAGTAAATAAAGCTGATGGAGACAGATCAGTGTTTATCAAACTGTCAGACACATTCAGGACTAAAGACGTTCACTGTTACTCACTGAGTTAAAGATTAAAACTATTCCAGCTTTAAAGGAGCTCCAGAGGTGAACACACAGGTGTGTGTGTGTGTGTGTGTGTGTGTGTGTGTGTGTGTGTGTGTGTGTGTGTGTGTGTGTGTGGTTCATTAGCATTTGATTTAAACATCTTTATCAGACATGAGCTCAGTACGTCTGGATGATTTATTATTGAAGGACTGAAGAAACATTTCACACCAAACAGACACAAATTAAATTAAAGCTGCAAGCAGCGATGAACGGGCCCTCGCAGTCCACGCGGGTCGGGGCGTGCTGCTGTCGGGGCAAGCTGCTGTCGTGACATGCTGCTGTCGGGCGTGCTGCTGTCGGGACATGCTGCCGTTGGGGCAAGCTGCTGTCGTGACATGCTGCTGTCGGGGCTTCTACATGCAACAACTTCCATTGAGGAAATGAAAGTGAAGGCAGTCAAGCTGTCATTTCGTCATTTAGCAATAAAAGCGCCACCTATTGGTGGATATGCACCGAATTTGGCACGAACCCTCATGTGGGCATGGAAGACAAATCAAAAAAGTTTTGTGTTAATCGGACTGTATTTCATCAAGATATGCAAGACTGTGTGGTTTACCACAACGTGCAGGAAATTGTTGTTTTATATTTTGGCCGTGCTTTAGACTATCACAATTCTTTTAATAACTTTTTGTCAGGAGAGTCCACAGATGCTGTGTGCAAAGTTTGGTGCAAATTGGAAAAATTGCCTGGGAGGAGTTCGAAAAAGTAGGTTTGCGACATTTGGCGAATTTGCGAATGGAAATTCAGTGCGAACGTGGGCGTGGCCTACATCACACGGTTCGGCTGTATTCAGGGAACATATAGATATAATGTTTAACGATGTGCACCATATTATGTGGGAGTAATTAGCAAAAAACGTTTTTTCTTGATAATAGCGCCACCTGCTGGTGATTTTTGGTGTGTGAGTTACAGATGCCAGTCTATACCACCCCAATCAGTTTCATGTCCATAAGTGTTATGGTGTGGGCACAGTGCCAATTATAAAATGAAACTGCCACCAGAGCGCCACCTAGTGTCAGATCGGTAACACCTTCATCAGTTAACCTCAGGAGGACATTGGCAATCAGTGTACCAAGTTTTGTGTTAATCCGACCAACCGATGTCGAGATATAAAATACTTCAATTTAAATAGCGCCACCTAGTGATCATGGGCCAACATTTGGCACAGAGCCTTAGGCACTCATGGGGAAGTAGTATCCTGAGTTTCACGTCATTCGGACACACCAATGTGGAGATATGCAACACTTCCTGTTGTGACCCGAATCCACAGGAAGTTGTTATTTAATAACTTGAGTATTCTTTGGCGTATCAAAATTCTTTTAATAACTTTTTGTCAGAAGGGTCCACAGATGCTGTGTGCAAAGTTTCATGCAAATCGGTGAAATTGCCTGGGAGGAGTTCGAAAAAGTAGGTTTTCGACATTTCGCGAGCTAGCGAAAAAAAACGGTAGGCGGAAATGGGCGTGGCCTATATCAGGAGATTCAGCACAATTCACTGAACGCGTGGATATAAGGTTTTTGAATGTGCGACAAAGTATGTGGGAGTTATTAGCCAAAACACACTTTCCTTGATTATAGCGCCACCTAGTGCTGAAAATTCACAATGACAACAGATTATAAAATTTTTCGCCAGGTCTGATCTATATTCCAAGTTTGATGACTTTTGGGGTATGTTCAGGCAGTGAAAAATGCGATCATTTCGTCAGAAGAAAAAAAAAAAAAAAAAAAATAATAATTAAAGCTGCAAGCAGCGATGAACGGGCCCTCGCAGTCCACGCGGGTCGGGGCGTGCTGCTGTCGGGGCGTGCTCCTTACCCGGACCCATTGCCCCGTTATTGTGCGCGCATGTCTTAACTGATAGGCAAAAATGGTTTTGTGTTGATAATAGCGCCACCTGCTGGTGATTTTTGGTGTGTGAGTTACAGATGCCAGTCTATACCACCCCAATCAGTTTCATGTCCATAAGTGTTATGGTGTGGGCACAGTGCCAATTATAAAATGAAACTGCCACCAGAGCGCCACCTAGTGTCAGATCGGTAACACCTTCGTCAGTTGTCTTCAGGAGGCCATTGGCAATCAGTGTACCAAGTTTTGTGTTAATCCGACCAACCAATGTCGAGATATAAAATACTTCAATTTAAATAGCGCCACCTAGTGGTGATGGGCCAAGATTTAGTACAGAGCCTTAGGGGCTCATGGGGAAGTAGTATCCTGAGTTTCACGTCATTTGGACAAACCAATGTGGATATATGCAACACTTCCTGTTTGGAACGAAATCTGCAGGAAGTTGTTATTTAATAACTTGAGTATTCTTTGGCATATCAAAATTCTTTTAATAACTTTTTGTCAGAAGGGTCCACAGATGCTGTGTGCAAAGTTTCGTGCAAATTGGTGAAATTGCCTGGGAGGAGTTCGAAAAAGTAGGTTTACAACATTTGGCGAGCTAGCGAAAAAAAATGGTAGGCAGAAATGGGCGTGGCCTACATCAGGAGATTCAGCACAATTCACTGAACGCGTGGATGTAAGGTTTTTGAATGTGCGACAAAGTATGTGGGAGTTATTAGCCAAAACACACTTTTCTTGATTGTAGCGCCACCTAGTGGTGAAAATTCTCAACGACAACAGATTATAAAATTTTTCGCCAGGTCTGATCTATATTCCAAGTTTGGTGACTTTTGGGGTATGTTCAGGCAGTGAAAAATGCGATCATTACGGACAAAGAAAAATAATAATAATTAAAGCTGCAAGCAGCGATGAACGGGCCCTCGCAGTCCACGCGGGTCGGGGCGTGCTGCTGTCGGGGCGTGCTCCTTACCCGAACCCATTGCCCCGTTATTGTGCGCGCATGTCTTAACTGGTGAAAGTTCACAATGACAACAGATTATAAAATTTTTCGCCAGGTCTGATCTATATTCCAAGACAGGGGGAATATTAATTGTGTGTCTCTGTTGGCCCAGTTGATCTCAGTTGCTACGGTGATGGTTGTCGGAACTCCCTAGCAATGGCCTGTGACCACAGCTGCTGTCTGTGACAGAGCTGATCTGAGAGTGATTTCTGGCTCAGAAGTAGGACTTCAAACTACTGCTATATCTTCAAAACCAAACATGATATCAGCAAAATTTCTTCACCGTCAAGCCAGAAAGGCCTTAAAGAACACAGCCATAATTTTTTGTGGTCCTAGCTTCTAAAATGTGGTAATAGGAGCGAGTTCAAAACAGGTGCAGTTTGGAAAATCCTGGAAAATCCTCCTCCCGATTAACATTGGAGTAAATGGAACAGTTGAGAGCTACTCTTGTCGGTTAGGGGCAGATAAATCAAAAACCGTAAATCCTACTGATAAAGAAGACACATTGGGAGAAAGAAGACAAGTGTGGCTACAACTCTGTGAAAAAATCACATTTCTACTGTGTAATTTGTGGCTGGGATCGTCAGAGAAAGAGAATTTCTGAGAGTTTTTTTTGAGTCTCCCACACTCTGGCAGTTGGTTCTGCACGAACATTCCGCAATACACAATCATTGAAAAAACTAAAATTTTCAAAATTCTTTAAAATTCACTCAGCATCATTAAAGGGTCACAGTTCAAAAACGAAACATTGTGGGAAAAAAGTTCAAATACGACTTAAATAGACAAGACTCGTGCCTACATTTTAAAGTTTGAATGGTGTTTCTAGGTGAACGTAGGCCAGAGCAGGAGATGTTTGAAAAACGTCGCAGAAATGCTCATCGTGCCATGGAACATTTTTGGTGTGTGAGTTACAGGGGTCGGTCTATACCACGCCTATGAATTTCATGTCCATAAGTGTTATGGTGTGGGCACAGTGCCAAATATAAAAAGAAACTGCCACCAGAGCGCCATCTAGTGTCAGATCGGTAACCCCTTTGTCAGCTATCCTCAGGAGGGCATTGGCAATGAGTGTACCAAGATTTGTGTTAATCCGACCCACCGATGTTGAGATATAAAATACTTCAATTTAAAGAGCGCCACCTAGTGGTCATCGGCCAAAATTTAGCACAGAGCCTTAGGGGCTCATGAGGAAGTAGGATCCTGAGTTTGACGTCATTTGGACAAACCAATGTGGAGATATGCAACACTTCCTGTTTGGAACGAAATCTGCAGGAAGTTGTTATGTAATAACTTGAGTATTATTTGAAATTCCAAAATTCTTTTAATAACTTTTTGTCAGAAGGGTCCACAGATGTTGTGTGCAAAGTTTCATGCAAATCGGTGAAATTGCCTGGGAGGAGTTCGAAAAAGTAGGTTTTCGACATTTTGCGAATTTGCGGGAAAAAAACCTGGGGCGGAAATGGGCGTGGCCTATATCAGAAGACTAAGCAGAATTCACTGAACGCGTGGATGTAAGGTTTTTGAATGTGCGACAAAGTATATGGGAGTTATTAGCCAAAACGCACTGTCCTTGATTATAGCGCCACCTAGTGGTGAAAATTCACAACGACAACAGATTATAAAATTTTTCGCCAGGTGTGACATATATTCCAAGTTTGGTGAGTTTTGGGGTATGTTGCGGCCGCCAAATATGCGATCCTTTGTGAGGAAGAAGGAGAATAATAATAATCCTTACGGTTTCAATAGGTCCTCGCACG
The DNA here is from genome assembly GCF_040436345.1 of Pagrus major. Taxonomy (NCBI): domain Eukaryota; kingdom Metazoa; phylum Chordata; class Actinopteri; order Spariformes; family Sparidae; genus Pagrus; species Pagrus major. The sequence goes on from NC_133218.1 coordinate 39,328,247, forward strand.
GAATTCCGTGCTCGGGCCCTAATAATAATTAAAGCTGCAAGCAGCGATGAACGGGCCCTCGCAGGCCACGCGGGTCGGGGCGTGCTGCTGTCGGGGCGTGCTCCTTTCCCGGACCCATTGCCCCGTTATTGTGCGCGCATGTCTTAACTGGTGAAAGTTCACAATGACAACAGATTATAAAATTTTTCGCCAGGTCTGATCTATATTCCAAGACAGGGGGAATATTAATTGTGTGTCTCTGTTGGCCCAGTTGATCTCAGTTGCTACGGTGATGGTTGTCGGAACTCCCTAGCAATGGCCTGTGACCACAGCTGCTGTCTGTGACAGAGCTGATCTGAGAGTGATTTCTGGCTCAGAAGTAGGACTTCAAACTACTGCTATATCTTCAAAACCAAACATGATATCGGCAAAATTTCTTCACCGTCAAGCCAGAAAGGCCTTAAAGAACACAGCCATAATTTTTTGTGGTCCTAGCTTCTAAAATGTGGTAATAGGAGCGAGTTCAAAACAGGTGCAGTTTGGAAAATCCTGGAAAATCCTCCTCCCGATTAACATTGGAGTAAATGGAACAGTTGAGAGCTACTCTTGTTGGTTAGGGGCAGATAAATCAAAAACCGTAAATCCTACTGATAAAGAAGACACATTGGGAGAAAGAAGACAAGTGTGGCTACAACTCTGTGAAAAAATCACATTTCTACTGTGTAATTTGTGGCTGGGATCGTCAGAGAAAGAGAATTTCTGAGAGTTTTTTTTGAGTCTCCCACACTCTGGCAGTTGGTTCTGCACGAACATTCCGCAATACACAATCATTGAAAAAACTAAAATTTTCAAAATTCTTTAAAATTCACTCAGCATCATTAAAGGGTCACAGTTCAAAAACGAAACATTGTGGGAAAAAAGTTCAAATACGACTTAAATAGACAAGACCCGTGCCTACATTTTAAAGTTTGAATGGTGTTTCTAGGTGAACGTAGGCCAGAGCTAGGAGATGTTTGAAAAACGTCGAAGAAATGCTCATCGTGCCATGGAACATTTTTGGTGTGTGAGTTACAGGGGCCAGTCTATACCACGCCTATGAATTTCATGTCCATAAGTGTTATGGTGTGGGCACAGTGCCAAATATAAAAAGAAACTGCCACCAGAGCGCCATCTAGTGTCAGATCGATAACCCCTTTGTCAGCTATCCTCAGGAGGGCATTGGCAATGAGTGTACCAAGTTTTGTGTTAATTCGACCCACCGATGTGGAGATATAAAATACTTCAATTTAAAGAGCGCCACCTAGTGGTCATCCACCAAAATTTTGCACAGAGCCTTACGGGCTCATGGGGAAGTAGTATCCTGAGTTTCATGTCATTTGGACACACCAATGTGGAGATATGCAACACTTCCTGTTTGGAACGAAATCTGCAGGAAGTTGTTATGTAATAACTTGAGTATTATTTGAAATTCCAAAATTCTTTTAATAACTTTTTGTCAGAAGGGTCCACAGATGTTGTGTGCAAAGTTTCATGCAAATCGGTGAAATTTCCTGGGAGGAGTTCTAAAAAGTAGGTTTTCGACATTTTGCGAATTTGCGGGAAAAAAACCTGGGGCGGAAATGGGCGTGGCCTATATCAGAAGACTCAGCAGAATTCACTGAACGCGTGGATGTAAGGTTTTTGAATGTGCGACAAAGTATATGGGAGTTATTAGCCAAAACGCACTGTCCTTGATTATAGCGCCACCTAGTGGTGAAAATTCACAACGACAACAGATTATAAAATTTTTCGCCAGGTCTGATCTATATTCCAAGTTTGGTGAGTTTTGGGGTATGTTGCGGCTGCCAAATATGCGATCCTTTGTGAGGAAGAAGGAGAATAATAATAATAATAATCCTTACGGTTTCAATAGGTCCTCGCACGGAATTCCGTGCTCGGGCCCTAATAATTAAAGCTGCAAGCAGCGATGAACGGGCCCTCGCAGTCCACGCGGGTCGGGGCGTGCTGCTGTCGGGGCGTGCTCCTTACCCGAACCCATTGCCCCGTTATTGTGCGCGCATGTCTTAACTGGTGAAAGTTCACAATGACAACAGATTATAAAATTTTTCGCCAGGTCTGATCTATATTCCAAGACGGGGAATATTAATTGTGTGTCTCTGTTGGCCCAGTTGATCTCAGTTGCTACGGTGATGGTTGTCGGAACTCCCTAGCAATGGCCTGTGACCACAGCTGCTGTCTGTGACAGAGCTGATCTGAGAGTGATTTCTGGCTCAGAAGTAGGACTTCAAACTACTGCTATATCTTCAAAACCAAACATGATATCGGCAAAATTTCTTCACCGTCAAGCCAGAAAGGCCTTAAAGAACACAGCCATATTTTTTTGTGGTCCTAGCTTCTAAAATGTGGTAATAGGAGCGAGTTCAAAACAGGTGCAGTTTGGAAAATCCTGGAAAATCCTCCTCCCGATTAACATTGGAGTAAATGGAACAGTTGAGAGCTACTCTTGTTGGTTAGGGGCAGATAAATCAAAAACCGTAAATCCTACTGATAAAGAAGACACATTGGGAGAAAGACGACAAGTGTGGCTACAACTCTGTGAAAAAATCACATTTCTACTGTGTAATTTGTGGCTGGGATCGTCAGAGAAAGAGAATTTCTGAGAGTTTTTTTTTTAGTCTCCCACACTCTGGCAGTTGGTTCTGCACGAACATTCCGCAATACACAATCATTGAAAAACTAAAATTTTCAAAATTCTTTAAAATTCACTCAGCATCATTAAAGGGTCACAGTTCAAAAACGAAACATTGTGGGAAAAAAGTTCAAATACGACTTAAATAGACAAGACCCGTGCCTACATTTTAAAGTTTGAATGGTGTTTCTAGGTGAACGTAGGCCAGAGCTAGGAGATGTTTGAAAAACGTCGAAGAAATGCTCATCGTGCCATGGAACATTTTTGGTGTGTGAGTTACAGGGGCCAGTCTATACCACGCCTATGAATTTCATGTCCATAAGTGTTATGGTGTGGGCACAGTGCCAAATATAAAAAGAAACTGCCACCAGAGCGCCATCTAGTGTCAGATTGGTAACCCCTTTGTCAGCTATCCTCAGGAGGGCATTGGCAATGAGTGTACCAAGTTTTGTGTTAATTCGACCCACCGATGTGGAGATATAAAATACTTCAATTTAAAGAGCGCCACCTAGTGGTCATCCAACAAAATTTTGCACAGAGCCTTATGGGCTCATGGGGAAGTAGTATCCTGAGTTTCATGTCATTTGGACACACCAATGTGGAGATATGCAACACTTCCTGTTTGGAACGAAATCTGCAGGAAGTTGTTATGTAATAACTTGAGTATTATTTGAAATTCCAAAATTCTTTTAATAACTTTTTGTCAGAAGGGTCCACAGATGTTGTGTGCAAAGTTTCATGCAAATCGGTGAAATTTCCTGGGAGGAGTTCGAAAAAGTAGGTTTTCGACATTTTGCGAATTTGCGGAAAAAAAACCTGGGGCGGAAATGGGCGTGGCCTATATCAGAAGACTCAGCAGAATTCACTGAATGCGTGGATGTAAGGTTTTTGAATGTGCGACAAAGTATATGGGAGTTATTAGCCAAAACGCACTGTCCTTGATTATAGCGCCACCTAGTGGTGAAAATTCACAACGACAACAGATTATAAAATTTTTCGCCAGGTCTGATCTATATTCCAAGTTTGGTGAGTTTTGGGGTATGTTGCGGCCGCCAAATATGCGATCCTTTGTGAGGAAGAAGGAGAATAATAATAATAATAATTAAAGCTGCAAGCAGCGATGAACGGGCCCTCGCAGGCCACGCGGGTCGGGGCGTGCTGCTGTCGGGGCGTGCTCCTTTCCCGGACCCATTGCCCCGTTATTGTGCGCGCATGTCTTAACTGGTGAAAGTTCACAATGACAACAGATTATAAAATTTTTCGCCAGGTCTGATCTATATTCCAAGACAGGGGGAATATTAATTGTGTGTCTCTGTTGGCCCAGTTGATCTCAGTTGCTACGGTGATGGTTGTCGGAACTCCCTAGCAATGGCCTGTGACCACAGCTGCTGTCTGTGACAGAGCTGATCTGAGAGTGATTTCTGGCTCAGAAGTAGGACTTCAAACTACTGCTATATCTTCAAAACCAAACATGATATCGGCAAAATTTCTTCACCGTCAAGCCAGAAAGGCCTTAAAGAACACAGCCATAATTTTTTGTGGTCCTAGCTTCTAAAATGTGGTAATAGGAGCGAGTTCAAAACAGGTGCAGTTTGGAAAATCCTGGAAAATCCTCCTCCCGATTAACATTGGAGTAAATGGAACAGTTGAGAGCTACTCTTGTTGGTTAGGGGCAGATAAATCAAAAACCGTAAATCCTACTGATAAAGAAGACACATTGGGAGAAAGAAGACAAGTGTGGCTACAACTCTGTGAAAAAATCACATTTCTACTGTGTAATTTGTGGCTGGGATCGTCAGAGAAAGAGAATTTCTGAGAGTTTTTTTTGAGTCTCCCACACTCTGGCAGTTGGTTCTGCACGAACATTCCGCAATACACAATCATTGAAAAAACTAAAATTTTCAAAATTCTTTAAAATTCACTCAGCATCATTAAAGGGTCACAGTTCAAAAACGAAACATTGTGGGAAAAAAGTTCAAATACGACTTAAATAGACAAGACCCGTGCCTACATTTTAAAGTTTGAATGGTGTTTCTAGGTGAACGTAGGCCAGAGCTAGGAGATGTTTGAAAAACGTCGAAGAAATGCTCATCGTGCCATGGAACATTTTTGGTGTGTGAGTTACAGGGGCCAGTCTATACCACGCCTATGAATTTCATGTCCATAAGTGTTATGGTGTGGGCACAGTGCCAAATATAAAAAGAAACTGCCACCAGAGCGCCATCTAGTGTCAGATCGATAACCCCTTTGTCAGCTATCCTCAGGAGGGCATTGGCAATGAGTGTACCAAGTTTTGTGTTAATTCGACCCACCGATGTGGAGATATAAAATACTTCAATTTAAAGAGCGCCACCTAGTGGTCATCCACCAAAATTTTGCACAGAGCCTTACGGGCTCATGGGGAAGTAGTATCCTGAGTTTCATGTCATTTGGACACACCAATGTGGAGATATGCAACACTTCCTGTTTGGAACGAAATCTGCAGGAAGTTGTTATGTAATAACTTGAGTATTATTTGAAATTCCAAAATTCTTTTAATAACTTTTTGTCAGAAGGGTCCACAGATGTTGTGTGCAAAGTTTCATGCAAATCGGTGAAATTTCCTGGGAGGAGTTCTAAAAAGTAGGTTTTCGACATTTTGCGAATTTGCGGGAAAAAAACCTGGGGCGGAAATGGGCGTGGCCTATATCAGAAGACTCAGCAGAATTCACTGAACGCGTGGATGTAAGGTTTTTGAATGTGCGACAAAGTATATGGGAGTTATTAGCCAAAACGCACTGTCCTTGATTATAGCGCCACCTAGTGGTGAAAATTCACAACGACAACAGATTATAAAATTTTTCGCCAGGTCTGATCTATATTCCAAGTTTGGTGAGTTTTGGGGTATGTTGCGGCTGCCAAATATGCGATCCTTTGTGAGGAAGAAGGAGAATAATAATAATAATAATCCTTACGGTTTCAATAGGTCCTCGCACGGAATTCCGTGCTCGGGCCCTAATAATAAGAATTCTTACGATTTCAATAGGTCCTCGCACGGAGTTCCGTGCTCGGGCCCTAATAATAATAATAATCATTACAAAAACAATAGGGTCCTTGCAGTTTCACTGCTCGGGCCCTAATAATCACTACAATTACAATAGGGACCTCGCAGGTTCCCTGCTCGGGCCCTAATTAAATTAAATTAAATTAAATTAATTGTGTGTGTGTGTGTGTGTGTGTGTGTGTTCAGACCCTGTGGTTGTTCCTGTGGACTCAGAGGAAGAGAAAGGTGAACATTCAGACCCTGAGAAGGAGGAAGACGTCGGGATCACCTTTGTAGCTCGTAAAGCAGAGACGCCCAAACAAAGACCCCAGTCAGGTGAGAACACCTGTACCTGACCTCACCCGTACCTGACCTCGCCTGTACCTGACCTCGCCCGTACCTGACCTCACCTGTACCTGACCTCGCCTGTACCTGACCTCACCTGTACCTGACCTCACCTGTACCTGACCTCACCTGTACCTGACCTCACCCGTACCTGACCTCACCTGTACCTGACATCTCACTGACAGTTTGGATAAGTTCAGCTGCAGTAAGAGCAGCTGTGTTTTCATGTAGTGCTGCTGTGTGTCTGTGGTCTCACTGTGTCTCCTCCGTCAGTCCCAGCAGCTCTGGACGGGCGTCAGAGTCCATCAGCCGTCCCCGCCTCCCCCCCCACTGAAGACAGCCACCTGCCGTGGAAGGGCAGCGTGGGCTCTCCTCCTCCCTGTGTGTCTGTGGAGGCCACAAAGATCATCCCTGTGGACCTCCAGCAGGCCTGGAACCAGAGCATCTCCTCCCTGGAGAGCATCTCCTCCCCTCCGGTCCCCGCCGAGCCCGTCCACCCCCGGGTCAGCGCCCTCTCCAGACTGGGTGGACCCCGCCCGGCCTCCTACACCCCGCCAGGCAGCGCGGTGGGCAGCACCTCCTCCATCGGAGCTCAGCTGTCGCAGGGCACCTTCAGCTTCTCAGAGCCGAAGAAGGAGGAGGAAGAGGAGGAGGAGGAGGAAGTGTTGCAGGAGATGCAGCCACTCATGTCGTCTCTGAGGCCCCCCGGCTCCCTGCCGCCGCCCCCACCACCACCTGGCTCCGCCCCCGGGTCAGGGAGGAGGAGGAACCCCTGCGTCTACCTGAGGAGCCTGGTGACAGCGCCTCCTCCTGGCAGCAGCGAGCCGCACAGCCGAGGCCCCACCCAGCTGTAACCACAGATCCAGAATCAGTCACACATCGTCCCTGCAGAGCAGAGCAGGAGCTTCAGGACGCCATCTCTGCAGCACACACACTATCACACACACATACACATACAGACACAATACACACAAACACACACACACATACACAGTAATCAGGTGGCGTGCTGCCTGTCACACCGTCCAATAGGAAAGCAGCAGCCTTCCCTCTTACCTGACCTGTCTGAGCTCATTACTACATGAGGTCTTCATCATGTGACCAGGCTGCAGGGGTCAGAGGTCACCGTCTCGTCCAATCACTGCTGCTCTTACCTGCACATCACCAGCCACGACACATCACCAGCTCCTGATCAAAGACAGCTGATGTCATTTTAAAGATTTTATGACTTTTATGTAAAAAAAAGTCACAGATTCAGAGTTTATCACCCCCCCCACACACACACACACACACACTCTGATGTCACTCTGATGTCACTCTGCTTCCTGTCAGTCAGCTGATGCACAAAAACAAACACTTCACTGTCACATGACTGTGTGTTTGTCAGATCAATAGTCTGCTGATAGTCTCTATGTTCTTTTATTGTTGGTTCTACTTAAATCATAGTTAGCTGTTGAAGGCAGATGTGGCTGTTAAACACAACACAACAACACAACAGACTCACTGCTGGTCTGCGTCTGATCATCTGATCACTTTTACTTTAAAAATCTTCCATGTGATTTGACTTTGTGTTGATCAGCTCTCACAGATCTAAAATATCCTCTTTGCTCTGTTGATATAAACAGAATCAGCTTAACGCTGCTGCTCCTCTTTAGCTCTTTGTAGTCTGTAGCATTAACAGTGTCGTATTGATCAGATATAATCAATGAAAAACATCATCATGCTGCAGGAGGTGGACACTGACTGATGGATTGTCTCTTTATCACAGCTTGACACTTTGTAGTTTTGTCCATCAGTGGACTCATTAAGTACAGTGTTACCGTCTCAGTTAGCTTTACTGAGTACTTCACAGTGACAGCTGATAGAATGATGGACGGAATGATCCTTTACTGCAGATAGTGAGTGAAACCTGCACAGCTTCAGCTGATAGAAGCTTTTTAAAGCCTTATTTCTCTGTTTGTATTTACACACATCTGACGTGTATATTTATTCTGTCAAAGCTGCTCATGTCAAATCTCAAATGTATTTTGTAAAGCTGCAAATATATAAAATCTACAGAGTAGTTTATTTTGAAAGACCAAAGTGTGTAAAAAAAGAGCATAACGAACATTTATACAGTGTGTCGATAACTGCCTTACTCTGTTGTGTAGCTGTGTGTTGATTCAGTGTCTCTGTCTGTGTGTGTGTGTGTGTGTGTGTGTGTGTGTGTGTGTGTGTGCGCGCGTGCATGTGCGTGTGTGTGTGTGGAGCTCAACCATCAGACCGTCCACAGGTTTATATTCCACCAGCAGGCTGTACAGATGTGTCTGTGATGGCGTCTTTAGTCTGTTGTGTTGCTTGATTTGCCAAAGAACGTGTCGTCCTTCGTGTCCCGCTGAGTCACACACTCGGCTGCTTCAGTCTCGGTCTGCACCAGCTTCACTCAGCCGGAGTCCAGCCTTCATATCACGACTCCAACATGTGCAGACACACACATCAGGTGCTGCTCAGTGTCAAACATCAGAAGTCACCAACAGGAAAGACTTTGTGTTAGCAGCTGGTGATTGTTTCTACATCAGACACCTGATTTAACTGCATGTTCTGTTGGTTTTTAACAAACTGACTCAAATTGGCGTCAATAAACAAACAGAAACACTGGCTGTAAGTACTTTAAAGGTGATGTTTCCAAACACAATATCATTACTGGTATTTAATCAATATTATTTGTATTTATTGAAATGGCCAGCTGGAGCTAGAGGTGGGGCAGGTGGACTGTTAATGTGCTGCACTTTAGAGTTGAAAGTGAAATTCAAACCTCAGAAAGAAAAGTGATGTTACCTCACCAAGAACTCTTATCAATGGTTCATAAACAGGAGAGTGACTTGAACACTAAATGAATGACGTTAGCTTCGGTTTAATTATTGTGAACTCTTCCTTTTTATTGAGCAGAGTCAGATTTATTAAAGCTCCCCAGTCATCACTGGGACTTTGATGGAAAGTAATAATGGGAGAAACTTCCATGTGACATGAACGCAGCACAAAGCAGCTTCTACTGATGAAGAAGTCATCCTGTGTCAAATCAAGTGACTTGACAAAGTGCAAGAATGATATGGAATATAATAATTATATCATTTTATGGTTTCTGTCTTGTTTTTTGTACCAATTAGAAGTCAGTCTGTAAAAGTGCAGTTCCTGCTGGAGTGAATGTGAAGCTGGTGCAGCAGGCTGTTCATGGTGTGTATCGTCTTTCTTGTTGCTTCACTGTGCAGCAGTGACTGTTAGACACACACATGTTGCTGCTTGTAGAAAGGCCTTTATACTGTAAAGATACTTGAACTGGAGCTGACACCAGACCAGTTGAGTTAACAGTCTGGTTCCAGCACAGAAGCATACGCGTGTCCTGTTGATCATCACTGCAGCTGTCAGCGTCACTGTGCCTATTTTAATCTCTCTTTATTTGAACACAGACACGAGAATGTGCTGTTTCTGTTTCATCTGTGATTCAGGTTGTTGTGTGGAAAATCGAATGAAACCAATCTGTCTTTGTGCCAAACGTCTGTTAGCTTTGGCTTCTGTCCAAACAACTAAAAGCCAATAAATGTGAGGTGTTTTTTTCTGAATGAACACAGCTGACTCTGTGCTTTATTACCTGCTTCAGTATAAACCACTGTCAGAAGATAATGTGTGATGTGTGCACAGGTGTGAACACCTTTTACTTTTTCTCCACCACGTCAGAGGGAAAGTATGTTTACTCCATGTGATTAATCCAGTGATGCATCATACAGAACAGTCACAGATTATACTCACTTGTAATAGAGTATTATTACACTGTGGTATTAGCACTTTTACTTATAATGATCTAACACTGTCCATAATGTGCAGAGTACAGCTCTGCTGATGACATCATAGCTGAACAGACATTATCAGCTGATTTGATCTGATGTCACATTTCTGTACTGGTGTAAGTCAGCTGATCAGTAAAGTTACACGTAATGTTAATTAAACAGACAAACTGTTACATTATAACATGGAGCCATTAAAACAAGTTGTCCCACATCGACCTGTTTAATCACCAGGTAAGCATCACTACAGCTGCAGCTGAGACCTTTAAATCTTACTTTGTTTCCCTCCTGTCTAATTATTATTATTATTATTGTTATTATTATTATTATTATTATTACTATTGTTATTATTATTATTATTATTATTATTATTATTAACAAACAGTTATGAGAATATTGAGTGAGCTGCTCCACAGAGACGCTTCAGTTTCCCAGGATTGTTGAACTCATCTAAGATGGCGGCCGGAAGTGACATGTCTGGTTGTCCTGGTGAAACATGGAGACATGATGGAGCATGTTTGGTATGAAAATATAAAGTGATGGAGATGAACACAGATAAACTGAAACCACGCATGAAAACTGGTGTGAAGCGTCGCAGAAACGCAGTAAAGTGGAGACACTTGAGTAACTGATGGGGACCTTGAACCGTTAATGTGCTACACCTGTTAGCTTAGCTAGCATCATTTCACCGTCGGCACCGCGGACCGCTGGAGACGTTGGGTGAGTTAATGTCGCTGTTTAAATGCTCAGCTGATTAACTCTTTGTTATTTAATGTGTTCATTGGGTTTGTGACGCTAGCCAGGTAATTATAATCAACGCTAACTTGTCTGTTTATATCGAGCAGTGACCGACGCTTGTTAGCGGGTTAGCTTCGTCATTCAGCGTTAGCGTTAGCTGATAGCAGCAGTTAGCGTGTTGTCGGCCATGTTGGTCCTGTCGGCGGGGCTGATCGTGTCGCAACTAGCTGGTCAGGTTTGGCGGTTTCGGTGTCTGTGGTTTAATTGTTGAGCTGATGTAACTGAGCCGTTAAAAGAATAAATGGTTCAGTTGGCTTGAGTCAGCAGCAAATAGCAGAATATAATAATAATCAGCTTGTTGCTGGTGACCGTCAGTTAGGGCAGAAAGGCAACTGAGAGAAGGTGAGGACAGTAAATAGAAGTGTGCGTTCAGGTGCGGGACAAAAGCAGCATATGAAACAAAATAGGGCTCAAATAATGATTATTTTCATGATTAATGAATTAATTGTTTAAGGTAAGTTTATAAAAAGTCAGAAAAATCCTCCTCACAGTTTCCCACAGTCCAAAGAGTCTTCATTTACTGTCAAATTACAAAGACAAACAGCAAATCTTCACATTTAAGGAGCCGGATCCAGCAAAGGTTTTCACATGTTTGCTTGAAAAATGACTGAAATGATTAATATATTATTAGAATAGTAATTCATTTTCTTTTGAACAACTAGTGGATCACAGGCAGAGATGATCCACAGCTGAAGTTAGAAGATCCTGAAAATTAGAAGATAACTTGTTCAACCTGCAAAGAGCTCGTAGAACAAGGCGAGAGAGAAAGGACAGACTGGGCGAAGGAGCGGCGCCGGCTGCTTAAATGCTGCTGTGCTCCATGTGCTATATGTTGCTGACAAGTTGGATCAGAACAGAAGATAACATCTACATTCTTCACCTGTGATCTGATATTAGAGGGAGTGGTTGACTGTAAACACAGATCTTTGTTTTTATCTCAGGCTCATTCAGCTGGAGGAAATGCCTCAGTCCTTTTTCTCTGTAGGATTCAGTTGTACTCAACATTATACTATTATAGTATATTTCTGGATTTGTATGATTTCCCTCCTCCAGGTGGTGTTTTTGTCCTCTAGCTGACACACAGTATTAATGCCCTGGAGGTGTGACTTTGAGCTCCTCCAGTAAAACTGTGTGTGATGTTGTTGGTGTCGTTCAGTTTGCCCTGCAGCTACATGAGTTGTGTAACTCTGTCAGCTCTGCAGCAGCTTGTCCTGAAGTGTACACTTACTGTAGGATCAGGCAGAGATAACAGTGATGTGCTTCACTGTGAGGGGCTGTTTGGTTCAGTGTTGAACTCTGTTTGAGGTTCAGTTGTTGATGAGTCTGTTGTTTGAAACGGGCCCTGAATGAAACGGACTCTACCTGAAGGTTCAGCTCCTGTGGGCTCCAGTTTAAACACTGTTATAAACTCATGTCTGATTTGATTAAATGTGAAAACGGTTAAAAAACAAAAATGCTACGAACATCAAAGCTGAAATGATGAGTCTAATGATGGAATAATTATTTTACAACTCTTTTGATTATTGATTCATTGTCAAACAAAATGCCAAGAATAGATATAATAATAGTAGAGTATTTCTGGGTGTTGTTCTCGTAGCTGGACAGAACGAGACGTTTAATGATATGACTGCCGGTTTTGGGGAAAATTGAAGGATATTTTTCGTTTTCTTTACTTATCGTTATTTTCTGAAATTGTACTGATTGAAAGAAATTTTGAGAAATGAATCAACAGATTGATAACAGAAGGAATGTTAAAATCATATTGTTTAATTTATGATAGTGTGTTGTAAAGCTAATAATGTTGAGCTGTGCATCTGTAGGTAGTTTTTCAGAAACTGAATCTCTGTATGTGAGCTCTGCGCAGCACAGACTGATGCATTCAGTTGTGTCTGTGTGCCAGAAACACTGGTGACAGTTTAAAAATGGGAAAATATAATTAAAGAAACGACACGAAACAAGAAACGGCTGATTTGGTGTAAAACAACAAATGTAGATTTGCCTCTGTTAATAGTTTAGTCTGTTCAAATGAAAGGGATGTGACTAGATGTCTTTTATTATACTTCCTGTCAGAGGTCATGTGACTTCTGTCCTCAGGTAAATGTTTTTAGTCCTTGTTCAGTCAGGCTGCAGTCTGTTGAATTGAATTTGGCTGTTGAGTATAAAGATCAAACTGTTTGTTCCTTTTTCCTTTGGCATCATTATATCCACATTACTGCTGATTATTGATCTCATTGTGTACCAATAGGCATCCCTACAATACTGTAACAATATCAATATCGAGGATTTTGGCAAAAGTATTGTGATATTTTGTTATTGTCACTCTGTCCCAACAATTAAGAAGTGATGTAGAGCATTCAGAACATCCAGATATGTATCATGTATCGGGTACAACCTAAAAATATCCTGATATTATTTCACCCAGCCCTGATAGACGGCTGTGCTGATTGGACTTGGCTCTTCCTTGGGTGAGGTACTGTAAATGTGCAACATGAGTTTTAGCTAACAGCTAACAGGTGGATGAGGAGCTGCCGAACAAGAACTATCTTTAATGCAGTGTTGTGTCTTAATGGAGCAAATGGAGAATTTTCAGAGGCTATTTCAAGTCCTGCTGTAGTTTACAGTGCATTTAAACATTAAGAACAAAGGTCGTAGTTTAGATGATGGATCATGATTAAATAGGTCATGATAATATTTTTTGGCCAGCCCACCCACACATGATATATTTGGATAAAGTCTCAGAGCAGATGTATTTGCTGCTGACTACAGCCCTCAGGACTTTGCCTCCTCAGAGGTGGAGGTTTGGATGTAATGGAAACCCCACCTGTCCTGCACACATGGAGCGTGACACATCTGTTTTACAACAACTGTTCTCAGATCTGCAGCTGCTCTAAACCCTCAGCTGTTGATGGTCTGAATCAGAGCCTCTCCCTCCGTCAGTGAAAGCACATACCAGCAGTCTGCTGAGGCTTTACTGTCAGCCTGCTTTCTGCTGCGTCAGACACTGAAGCATGAACTCCACTAGAAAAATTACTTGAGACATCCTGAAGCTTTACAGCAGGGACAGTTTCTGTCCCACGGGACGGCAGGCTGAGCTGCAGGATGATCTGATCCAGATCATGTTGGTGTGCAGCAGCAGTGGTTTGTGTTCCCGACTTCAATCCTTTTTATGTGTTGGTCACTTGTTTTATCATCAGATGTTGTAAACCCTCCATGTTTGTTAGTGTTTGGTGAAAGTGTTAAAATGGAACATTTACTGTGGGTGGAGACTAGGGCTGTCAAAACGAACTTCGAACTTAAAAATCGTTGTGTGGAAAAATTTTGGATTTCCATCAAGAAACGGGAAGATTACATCCAGAGAAACCGTCATTTGCAAGTCATGCTGTAAGTCGTTAAAGTACCACTCGACTACGAGCAACATGAGCGCACACCTCATTGTCTTTTTGAGACTTGTGTGTATTTGAATGATTGAACATCAGCTTCTTCATTAAACATCATTACTTGAATATTTCTTATCTATTTATATATATTTATTACACATTTCTGGCCATATCTATATATGTGTATCTGGCTTAATAACATTTCGATTTCCCTTCATGAAGTTTTATATTGATTTGGTAAAAAACATTAAATATTTGAATATTATTCGAATATTTAACATAAGAAGCATTAGAAATTCGAATATGATTTGAGGGGAGGATTGACAGCCCTAGTGGAGACATGTTGCTTTACGGTTATAATAATAATTATTTCGATCATCAGTTAATCTTTTTAGTTCTTGCTCTAGTTTGTCATTTCTGTTCATCCTTCAGTGTGTCGGCTGTTTTCTGTGTAGGAGGGTTATTCTGCAGTGACTGGCGTCCCATCGATGTCCCGTTAAGAGCAGTTAACTTGTCATGTTGAGCTCTGAATATGTTTAATAGTTGTTTCTGTAAGTCTGCTCATATTAACCAACCTGTCAGCACAGACATGTTTCTGTTTCTGTCATGACGTCACCGAACAAATCACACGGTCACATTCTTCATATTTGGGAAATCCTGATGATGATTTACTCGATCTTGAATTTTTGGTTTTGGTAACATTTATCAGGAACTGTTGTCATAGCAACACGTCCTTCAGCCCAAACCTGTAATGGTGCAGCTTTATGACAGTAAAATACAGCTAATCTATTGAGTGGATGGTACACCACATTATGAAGAACAGGAGCCTGGAAGCAGGTGAAACAGAGTCACAACTGATTATTCAAACTGGAGAAGCTGGAACCAGTTTACAGTTTGTACTGGAGAAATGACTGAACACCATGTTTTGGGTGATCATATAAGTTTAAAGTGAATTTTGTGATTATTACTTATTGATATGATTCAGTCTTTAGCTTGTGGGATGGAAACATTGATCACTTGGGTCCAGACTGAATTATCTTAACAGTTATCAGATTGATTGTTATTTAATTCGGTCCAGATGTCGAAGATGCTGATGATGAAGATGATGATCTGACCCTGCATGTAGCGCATCAGCAGGTCAAGTTTTTAATTTATTCTGAACACATGGACACAGTCTCCGTCCCCGGTCCTCAGACCCAGTAACAGATGATACTTGTACTTTTCTTGGGGACTAAATGATCTCCAGCAGCTCCACCTCCTCCTCGTCCTTTTATTCAATTCAATTCAATTCAAAGGGGCTTTATTGGCATGAAAGTTTAACAACAATTTTGCCAAAGCTTATTATTATTGTCTTTACTACACACAATGAGTGGCAGGTGGTGGACTGCAGCCTTTAATTTTAAACTCAACAGTTTCACTTTAGTCCATTAAGGAATAGACTCGTTCACAGTCACAGGGACGAGTGTAGCAGAGATCAGAACCAGACATTCATGTTGCCTGTTAGGTGTCAGCCAGCTGCAGGACTGTTGGGTGACTGTCAGCTGTAGGACTGTTGGGTGACTGTCAGTCAGCTGCAGGACTGTTGGGTGACTGTCAGTCAGCTGCAGGACTGTTGGGTGTCAGTCAGCTGCAGGACTGTTGGGTGACTGTCAGCTGCAGGACTGTTGGGTGACTGTCAGCTGCAGGACTGTTGGGTGACTGTCAGCTGTAGGACTGTTGGGTGACTGTCAGCTGTAGGACTGTTGGGTGACTGTCAGCTGTAGGACTGTTGGGTGACTGTCAGCTGTAGGACTGTTGGGTGACTGTCAGCTGTAGGACTGTTGGGTGACTGTCAGCTGCAGGACTGTTGGGTGACTGTCAGTCAGCTGCAGGACTGTTGGGTGACTGTCAGTCAGCTGCAGGACTGTTGGGTGACTGTCAGCTGTAGGACTGTTGGGTGACTGTCAGCTGTAGGACTGTTGGGTGACTGTCAGCTGCAGGACTGTTGGGTGACTGTCAGCTGCAGGACTGTTGGGTGACTGTCAGCTGTAGGACTGTTGGGTGACTGTCAGCTGCAGGACTGTTGGGTGACTGTCAGCTGTAGGACTGTTGGGTGACTGTCAGCTGTAGGACTGTTGGGTGACTGTCAGCTGTAGGACTGTTGGGTGACTGTCAGCTGTAGGACTGTTGGGTGACTGTCAGCTGTAGGACTGTTGGGTGACTGTCAGCTGTAGGACTGTTGGGTGACTGTCAGCTGCAGGACTGTTGGGTGACTGTCAGCTGTAGGACTGTTGGGTGACTGTCAGCTGTAGGACTGTTGGGTGACTGTCAGCTGCAGGACTGGACTTGAAGGAACAAAGACTCTGCTCTCAGCGATGATGGTAAGAGATGTGCTGCAGGTCAGCCGGGTCACTTCTCTCGTCTCTTTGTTTCTACACAGCAGCTAAATGGATGTAATTGTTTGTGTAGCCAGCAGCCTCACCTGGCCTGGTGGGTGTAAATCACAGGCTAATTGTTAGTTTAGTCAGACAGCCGTAAACAGCAGACTGAGGAAACAGGCTGTATAATGAGCAGGACACACCCGCTCAGACTCTGTCCTGTCTGCTCTCTGCTCTCATGTGGACATGTCAACACAACATGGACATCACTGTTGGTCTGATAAGCTCTTAAAGTTGTGTTGCTCCACTCTAAAGCATCCTTTAAAGATCTGTGATTGTGTCATCACATCCCAACACGTCCTCTCAGATCCCTGCTGACGTTTACACCCTCACTGTGTCTTTACGAGCTTCAGCAGTGAGAGACTGAGGGAGGTTACTGTCTGATGTGATGATGTCAACACTGACTGTGGTAGAAACAGTTAGAAATGTTGGTGCGCTGTCGATAGGACATGTTGCATGACAACAGCCTGCTACATCACAAACACAACGTATACTACCCAATCAGGTGACCGTCCTGTAGGAACAGATGTACTTTGGGACTTTCATCCACTGTGTGGTCCAACAGGACTTTAAGTAGCCAAAAAGGGGTGAAGCTATTTAAAGGAGCACTCTGTAGTTTTGTTGAAGAAATGTTAATGAGAAGAGAAAAATCTTCACTGACTGAAACAGCTCTTTGTTCTCATGACGAACAAAGTGACCTTAAAGGACAACACAATTTATACTGTCTTGCTGTGTTTATATGTGGCGGACCCTGCCACCTTTCTAGCTTAAACAGTGTTCTGGGACCTTCTTTTTCATTCGCAGTGAGTTTCCACAGTTATTCCAGTTGTTCCACCGTTGCCTGCAGATAGTGACCGGGGAAAATGATGCCTCAAACTGTTCTGTTGTACAATGGCAGACGAGCTTCCTCTGTGCTGTAATTTGTCCTTCATTTTTCTGGTACAAATCCAGCCTGGTGTCAGACTGAATATCACGGTGAGGTTTTTAATCTACATGGAGGTGTCATGTTTCAGTATGAGTTAACTGCAGAATGAGAAGTGCTCTGTGATGTTTATCATACATCACTGTTGCCAAGTGTTTGTTTGTTAAACCACATGGAGTCTGGCACTAAAAGCTGCTCCCTGGTTATATTGCTCTCCATTTTAACAATTACTTATCAATAATCAGTCCTGCAGCCACAGGGGAATGCGGCTGCCCAGTTGGGAGGTCCTGGTCTTTCTTTGGAAACAGAAGCGTCGGCTCTGGACCAGCCGATCAAGAATGAAGCCATTCTGTGAGGGCTTAGCTCCAGGCCGGGCGCTGCTCCTCATTGGCTGCCTGCAAATTGTTCTGCGAGGTGGAAAACCTGCTCACATTCTTCTCTGATGAGCTCTGAGCACACAGCAGTAATTTTCCATCAGAGCAGAGAGATGTGGTGTTTATAGGAGTGTTGTCATCCTGTCGATGCCTCGGTCCCCCTCAGCTCACTCAGCTCCAGTAATTACACAGAACAGACTGGCCCACCAAGGCAGCCTGAGCACCATAATCACCACTTTCTACTGAGACTCGCTGCATGTGACTGCATGCTGGACGGCCCATCCTCCCTGTCGACAGCACATACAAAAGAATTCAGACGCTGCTGGGAGCTTTTATTTGTTTGTTTACATGTGTACAATGCTGTTACGTAAGACAACACGACATGACAACACGACTATCCACTGAATCCTCCAGGAGCCTGATGAGAACATGCTGCTCAAAGAAAAGATTAATATGTAATCTGATAAATATTGTTTCACTTTACACAGAAACAATACAACAAATACACGTGAAAACGCCTCACAGGACACCACAAAGGCTGTAATGTACGGTGGCCCAGAGAGCTCAATATGCTGCAGCTAAAAACGTGCAGATGGTAGAACTCACATCACTGTTAGAATAAACGCTGCAAATAAATGAAACACAAGGTAACTAAGAAGATTCACAACGTAAAGAAACACTGCAAATACAGAAATGCAGCTGGTTAGAAGTTAAATAAAAAAGTTAACTAAAACCCAAAATGTTTCCGAAATGTGACATCTGAGATGTTAAAGTAGTGAAAATATTTTATAATTTGTGTTCAGTGTATTTGCTGGTGTTTCTTGTGGCTCTGTCACTAAGATCATAAGAAATCACAGTAAGCTTATGGGAAAAAGTCTTTTAGGGCCCGTGTGCATCATGTGATGTTGTAGTTACACAGTTTGGCCACTATGTCATATTGGCTTCAACTTGGGTATTTCTATTTTCTGCTACTTTATATTTTCTCTGTACTACATTTATTTTATGTTGCAACAGAGCCAAAGCATATTTTTATATAAGTTTTTACTGATACCTATCCCTAATCCAAATCCATGTCTCAATACTGTCTGACTTCCTGTCTGTGGCTCATTGGTTCCTACTGAATATGTAAATCTTTAAAAAGAAATGTGTAGTTTGATGTTTCTAAAGGTTATCACACTGACAGGAGGAAGTAGTGCAGTTGTTGGGGACTGTTTTCAGAGGCGGATTAATCCACATTTGGTTCTGTAGTGAGTGTTTGTGGCAGCAGGACGGTGTGAAAATAAACCGGTGTGTGAGTTCATGGCAGAGGAGGACAATCTGTCAGACTGACACACACACAACACTTAGGAGATACATTCACTGTCTGATTGAGTCTGAATGTGTGGACACATGCAGTGTACTGTAGGGCGACACATGCAGGAAACATAACAAGTTTATGAGACCACTATATTCTGGATCCTGTATAAATTAGACTGAACTGTGACTGGATGAGTTCAGTCAGCTGACCCTCTCACCCTCCTGCCCTCCACCTTTTCTCTCCATATTCAGCAGTCCTATGAAAGGAGGCTGCTTTGACTCCATTGAAGCTGCAGTCAGGTTGAAGTGTTGGGTTTAGGGAGCCCTCCAGGGAAGCCTGGCTTACACCTCAAAGGTTTGGACTCCACTGAGCCCCTTCAGGGCCGGGGTTCAGACTGATGCTGTTTTTAAATGACTAGTTCACCACAGCAGGACAGAATATTCACTCACAGCTAGAGAAGAGAGAAGGAGCCATTTCACTGCAGACAGAAACTGAATGGGTTGTAGCGTGAAAAGCAAAGATGCTGAAGGAGCTTCAGAGAGGTCGCTGAGCTCGAGACAAACTGAAGTGAAGATCGTGTGCTTATTGGACCTTTAGTAGAAAAATCTAACCTTTGTTACTGTGCTGCAACTATTTTCTATGGGTGTCACGATTCTCCAAATCCTCGATTCGATTCAATTTTCGATTCTAAGGTCACGGTTCGATTCGATTCTCGATTTTTACATTTATTTTTTTTAAAGTGCAGGTTGCTGTGCCATTTTTAGACTAGACTTTTATGCAATATAATATCTGACCTTTGTTAGCAATGTACCACACTACATTGTCAAATTTAAAACCTTTATTAACAACATAATGTAACAATAACTTATATCTTCAGTCAACTGGAAACTTAAACAAAATAACCTGCCATGTAGTTTCTCTTCTGTAACTGCAGTCTTCTTCACAGAAGATGATTCAAGTTCACAACAAAACAAACAAAAATTAAACAGCCATGTCCACAGTCTTCTCTGAACAATGAAGTGTCTTAAACTATTTCCAACAGCTGGACACAAGGTGCGTCAGGTGTGAGTGGGCGAGCGAGAGAGGGAGCGTGCGCACTGCGGACAGTGAATGAATGGGAGAGGAAGGAGAAGGAAAGCAGCAGCAGCAGCAAAGTGAACAGTTCAGGCTGCAGCCTGGCTGAATAAAGGCGACGGCTCCTCAACATACAGCAAAGCTCCCTGGTGTTATTTCCCCACCAGCTTAACACGGGAAAGCGGGTTCACCCCGAAGGTAAACAGAAACTTCGGCCCTGGAGGAAATCACCTCCCCTGTGCTGCCCGACCACGGTCCGGGAGCCGAACCGGAGTGGTGTAACACCATGCTATCTTTGACTGGCTGTAGCTAATAGCTACTGGCTTAGCTAGCAGCTAAGCTAGAGGAGGTTGACTTGCAGCACAGTTTTTTTCCCCCTTGGCAAGCCGACCGGACGTGACGTGGGGGCGTGGCAGCATCGACGATTCCATTTTTTAATTCGAAGTTCGAGATTGTGAATTAATTTCGATCGATTTCGATTTAAAATCGAAATCGTGACACCCTTGCTATTTTCCAAATCATGTTGTCATGTTTGTAGCCATGTTAGTGACATGAATGTATGGATTGATTTACTGGCCTTCACTGGTACAATTGCCCACAATTCATTGCAATACAGACGTGAAATTATGTGTAAAAAATTACTTTATTATGTTACTTGAATCCTGTAGACTAGAAATTATATTCAACCACATCATGATACAGAAATATGTAGAAGTAATCAAATGTATTTTATTACTGTTGTCTTTAGGCCTGTCTGTCAGTGGATTAAATTTACCTTGCAGTCTCACGCACTCCCAGACTTGACATGATGACAGTGAACAGGTCACGATACGTACGACTGAAGTCAGAGAGCTCAGTCCTCAAATCCACAGGGTGGAGATTTATATTCAGTCATAGTCTGGTGAAACTGAGCACGCATCGACCGACAGAACAACGAGTATCGACGAGTATCAATCCTTAATACTTGAAACAAGACTAAAAGTTGACATCAAATGTCTGCTCAGATTATGATCTTATTGATTTATTCTCTGGTCAGGTAGTTCCTGACCTTCACTGAACATGTCTGCTTTCATTATTGTCAGTTGTGTCATTGTTATCTGGTCACAGAGCTGTAAGTCTGCTGTGCATCACAACAATAATTTTGGGCAGTAATATAAAGTATACATGATTTGTATAATGTGGGCCAAGTCATGCAAACTGCAGCACATAAGAGCATTAAACAAAAATGTGAAGCTTATCCTGCATGTGTTAACTTATGGAAACAAATCTGCACGTACAGCTCAGCTCCTACTGTGAGTTCTGTCCTGATCCCATTAATACTGACTGAGCTGAAGAGTTAACATGATGTAGACGTGTCATCAGTAATGGATAATAAAAATACTGGAGCCTGAGACACTTGTAGTGCAGATTTTCAGGCTTGTTAATGATGTGTCATTTAGTTTAGTTTCACACTCGTAAATCATTGAACAAAGAGTCACAGCGGCTCTCCAGCCAACAGCCATTAATCACAACTAGAGCCAGTGTTGGACTGAGTCCTCCGAGCTGCAGGGCGTGATGGAGGAATCAGCCCTCGTCCTCCTCAGTCTGCAGGAAGGAGGGTAAAAAAATCTCTACGTTCATGCTCTGTTGGCTGAATCCACACATTCCTGTCACAGTACAACACAGACACATGGTGACATGAAGCTCGGAGGAGGTGATGAATGTTTAGATCCTCCTGCCAACATCTGGGCTCGATGTCCAGGCCTGTGACAGAGTTACTCACTGATGGTTTATCTTGTAGTCAGCGACAGGAAATTTGAAATGACGTGTTAAAAGATGTTACATGCTCACTTTGCCTTCATGGAGTGTCATAAATAACCACATGAAGCTGGTGTGTGTAGATGTTAAATGGTGTGTTGTCCTGTGGTTGTTTGCAGGTCGGTTTGATGCCAATTAATCAGAAACAGAAACGATGTCCAACCTGGAGGACAGTCTGCATGTAAAGGTAAGAATCAATGATCAAACACAGATTGATGGTGATCTTTATAAAGATCAGATATCAGATCAGTATATGCATACAGGTGAAACAGGTATGTGACATCAGGAAGATAACAAACAGAAGACCTGATAAATCCTTGTAACAATACTTTTATTTGTTGAGTCTGTTTCACTGGCTGTAGTTGTGTAGCTCGGACTGTCATGCTCCACCTCCTGAAGGTTTGAATCATTACAGGACGTCTAACAGCTTCACCCACATAACTGCAACCCAAACTGTATTTTTATGCTTCAAGTCTTTATTTTGTTGGAACTTCTGCACTTCAGAGATCCAAGTGTTTCAACTGATGTGATGCAGCTGAGCTGACGGTGTCACATCACTCTGTATTGAGCTGAAAACAAGTTTAACCTCATTTTGTCAGGTTTTTATGATCTGGTGACCGTTGAAAGTGAAGTTCTGACTCTGTGTTGTGTTGACTAAAATTGTTTGGTGTGTAGAACGCCAGGTGGAAGTTATTCAAGTTTTTATTGTGATATTCATTCAGAAACACATGAGCGACCCAGTTAGTCACTGTACTGAGTCTGATCCACGTTAACACAATCAGTAATTCAGCCTGTTGGTCTGTGAACACTGAAGTCACAGCAGAACTGAGGCTCAGCACATCCAGTGTAGACAGACAGGCTGCATCAGCTGCTTCTGCTGCTCCACACAGACATGGCAGTGTGTGCTGTTTGACTGACTTCTGTTGTGTTGAGATGGCAGGTGAAGATGTCCTACAGTCGATCAGCTGATCAGCTGATTGAAAGAGAGTGAATCTGCTGCAGAGTTCATGTGTCATTGGTCTCTGTGAAGCTTTTAGGTTTGTGTTCACTCACAGCTGAGTCCTGCATCACACACACACACACACACACACACACACACACACACACACACACACACACACACACACACTCACACTACTGCAGCTCCCTGTGCGTTGCTGCTTATTATTCATTAATTCAGGTTCCTGCTCATGTCTTCTCCCCAGAGACCCCTCAGACTCCCTCTGTGCCCACTAAAGACCCTCTGAGGTCAAAGGTCAGTGATGTCAGAGGGCCGCCTGCCACTCAGTGTTAGCAGAAACAACAATAACCACAGAACAGTAGAACATGTCTGTGTGTGTCCTGGTCGGATGGACTGAAATAAACACTGAGCATGGCAGTAAATGTGTCAGTGTGTACTTGTTGTTGTTTGTGTAACACACACATACACACACTCTGACCTGAGACCAGCTGTGATGCTCTGGTCTCAGGTACAACAGACGGTTTTCCTCGAATTAAAAAATGGAATCGCCGATGCTGCCACGGCCCCACGTCACGTCCGGTCGGGAAGGGGAAACACGTGTTGAAGTGCTGCAGTCAGCCTCCTCTAACTTAGCTGCTAGCTAAGCCAGTAGCTATTAGCTACAGCCAGTCAAAGATAGCATGGTGTTACACCATTCCGGTTCGGCTCCCGGACCGTGGTCGGGCAGCACAGGGGAGGTGATTTCCTCCAGGGCCGAAGTTTCTGTTTACCTTCGGGGTGAACCCGCTTTCCCGTGTTAAGCTGGTGGGGAAATAACACCAGGGAGCTTTGCTGTATGTTGAGGAGCCGTCGCCTTTATTCAGCCAGGCTGCAGCCTGTACTGTTCACTTTGCTGCTGCTGCTGCTTTCCTTCTCCTTCCTCTCCCATTCATTCACTGTCCGCAGTGCGCACGCTCCCTCTCTCGCTCGCCCACTCACACCTGACGCACCTTGTGTCCAGCTGTTGGAAATAGTTTGTTAAGACACTTCATTGTTCAGAGAAGACTGTGGACATGGCTGTTTAATTTTTGTTTGTTTTGTTGTGAACTTGAATCATCTTCTGTGAAGAAGACTGCAGTTACAGAAGAGAAACTAGATGGCAGGTTATTTTGTTTAAGTTTCCAGTTGACTGAAGATATAAGTTATTGTTACATTATGTTGTTAATAAATGTTTTAAATTTGACAATGTAGTGTGGTACATTGCTAACAAAGGTCAGATATTATATTACATAAAAGTCTAGTCTAAAAATGGCATAGCAACCTGCGCTTTAAAAAAAATAAATGTAAAAATCGAGAATCGAATCGAACCGTGACCTTAGAATCGAAAATTGAATTGAATCGAGGATTTGGAGAATCGTGACACCCCTATTGTTTTCTTGTTGTTGGTTTGTGTTGGTGTTGTTTTCTTGTTGTTGGTTTGTGTTGGTGTTGTTTTCTTGTTGTTGGTTTGTGTTGGTATTGTTTTCTTGTTGTTGGTTTGTGTTGGTGTTGTTTTCTTGTTGTTGTTTTCTTGTTGTTGGTTTGTGTTGGTGTTGTTTTCTTGTTGTTGGTGTTGGTTTGTGTTGGTGTTGTTTTCTTGTTGTTGGTTTGTGTTGGCGTTATTTTCTTGTTGTTGGTGTTGGTTTGTGTTGGTGTTGTTTTCTTGTTGTTGGTGTTGGTTTGTGTTGGTGTTGTTTTCTTGTTGTTGGTGTTGGTTTGTGTTGGTGTTTTCTTGTTGGTGTTGTTTTCTTGTTGTTGGTTTGTGTTGGTGTTGTTTTCTTGTTGGTTTGTGTTGGGGTTGTTTTCTTGTTGTTGGTGGTGTTTTCTTGTTGTTGGTTTGTGTTGGTGTTGTTTTCTTGTTGTTGGTTTGTGTTGGTGTTGTTTTCTTGTTGTTGGTGTTGGTTTGTGTTGGTGTTGTTTTCTTGTTGTTGGTGTTGTTTTCTTGTTGTTGGTTTGTGTTGGTGTTGTTTTCTTGTTGTTGGTTTGTGTTGGCGTTGTTTTCTTGTTGTTGGTGTTGGTTTGTGTTGGCGTTGTTTTCTTGTTGTTGGTGTTGGTTTGTGTTGGGGTTGTTTTCTTGTTGTTGGTGTTGGTTTGTGTTGGTGTTGTTTTCTTGTTGTTGGTGTTGGTTTGTGTTGGTGTTGTTTTCTTGTTGTTGGTGTTGGTTTGTGTTGGTGTTGTTTTCTTGTTGTTGGTGTTGGTGTTGTTTTCTTGTTGTTGGTTTGTGTTGGGGTTGTTTTCTTGTTGTT
This sequence comes from Pagrus major, assembly GCF_040436345.1. Classification (NCBI taxonomy): domain Eukaryota; kingdom Metazoa; phylum Chordata; class Actinopteri; order Spariformes; family Sparidae; genus Pagrus; species Pagrus major. The sequence continues at coordinate 39,353,384 of NC_133218.1, forward strand.
GGTTTGTGTTGGGGTTGTTTTCTTGTTGTTGGTGTTGGTTTGTGTTGGTGTTTTCTTGTTGGTGTTGGTGTTGTTTTCTTGTTGTTGGTGTTGGTTTGTGTTGGTGTTTTCTTGTTGTTGGTGTTGGTTTGTGTTGGTGTTGGTTTGTGTTGGTGTTGTTTTCTTGTTGTTGGTTTGTGTTGGTGTTGTTTTCTTGTTGGTGTTGGTGTTTTCTTGTTGTTGTTGGTGTTGGTTTGTGTTGGTGTTGTTTTCTTGTTGGTTTGTGTTGGTGTTGTTTTCTTGTTGTTGGTTTGTGTTGGTGTTGTTTTCTTGTTGGTTTGTGTTGACTGAGGGTTTTGAGTGTGTATCCTTCACAGCTGCTGTCTGGTGAAATGAAAACCGCTCGCTGCAGTTGTGTTTTTCCTTCTTTTCCTGGAATGTAAAGTCTGTTCTCCGTCGTCGTGGTGGGTGAATTTGACCCTGAGGTCTTTTTTTTAAAGCTTTTCAAAGTTTCTCTAACAGTCGAGCACACATGAAAATAACCACATCTTATTCCTAAGAATGTGTCTGCTTGCAGAAACCTTTTCCTGTCAGATTTTCTGCAGGTGTGAACTTTTCCTTTCCCAAGTGACCTAGAAGTTATAATCCTGCAGAGTTCATTATATTTTAGTGCTCTTTACAATCAGTAGCTGTTTATGTATAGACATGCAGTAAAGATCTCTGTATGTAGTGGACTGAACAACCTTCCGACAATAAAAAATAATCTGAATGCAGTCTGAATTGTTATTTACAGACAGCAGAACAGGCTGTAAACATCTTATCGTCTTGCAAAGTTTCTGTTTCTATCTGATGAGTCCAGTATTCACTCCTCTGTGTTCACCAGCTCATCTCGGCTCAGTTAAATGTCCATCCCGGTACACAACTTGCTAACTTCCATATTCGAGTACTTGTACTAAATTATTACTAAGATTCTTCTAATTCTCGATTTGATTTTCAATCTTAAGGTCACGATTCGATTCAACTCTCGATCTTTTTTTCTTTTAGCACGGATGGCTATTCCATTTTTAGAGTAGTCTAGTCTGGGATCATTGGTTTGATGCCACTTATTTAATTTTTTAATTCTTTATAATCTCCATTATTCGTTTGCAATGTACCACACATAAATAATATGTGGTGTTGTTTTCTCAGTTAAATCTACTTCTTTATGAAGCCTGCGGAGATGTCCTGCCATATTTGTCGTGTTGCCTGTAGATGCGTATGCTACACGCGCATAGCAAGCAGGTGGTGGTGCGGTGAAATGCCGCAGGTTGGTGTGGTGGTGTGGGAGTGTCGCTCCATGGTCCGTGTGTGTGACATGTTGGGAACCCATGCTGATCAGTTTGCCGAAAGGGGACCTACTAGTGATTGTTTGTCCTCATTGACGCTTTAAAAATAACAGTGAAGTTGTTATTGTGTGTTTTAAACTGGGGCACAAGACCGAACCAAAGTGAAAGTGAAACTCTATAGTATTTATCCATGCTAAATAACACGTCCTGGTACTGACCCGTTGTACTCTGTTTATGATCTCCGGTCATGTCTCTGCCACAGTAGGTTAAACGTGCCGGTCCTACAGTGATCGTCAGAATCCACAGATGTGTTTTAAACTGCTGCACAAAGTCAAACTGAGTGAACACATGACTCACGACTTAACACTCCACTGTGTCTTCAGTCGTAGTCTGATCTCCAGCTTATGTGATTGGCCAGCGCAGCGTGAAGTAGATCTACTGTTCTCCAAAAGTTGACTCTGTCTCCACTTTTTTGGCACGCACCGCCGCAGCTGGACTACCCTCATTAAAATGAATAGGAAAACCTGTGTTTTCACCGCAACGCCGGATTCAGTGTGAATCCACTCGCTGGTACAACATGCTGTGTGTATTTATTGTTTTTTTCCCCTCTTGGCACGCCTGCCAGACATGACACTGGGGGCGTGGCTAAATCCTCGATTCAACCTTTGATTTCGAAGGTCGAGATTGTGATGTCATTTCGATCGCTACAATCGAGATTGTGACACCCCTATTATTGAGTATTCATTAGAACATGTCATGTATGGTTAGGGTAAGAAATGAAACAACTAAGTGGAAGTGCAGGTAGAGGTTCAGGTTAGCGACACACATCTTAAGCACCGCTGTCAGTAACAGCTTCCTTGTTGTCACTTTGCAGATCAGCCCTCACTTTCACTGTGCTTCATCATCTCCCCTCTCGTAGATGTTGATGATGGTAGTTTGTACTTCGGCTCAACAAACACCATCAGCTCACTTAAGCCGTCCTTCCACAGAGCCTATCAGAAGCACATCTCCAGTCACCAGTGTAGAGATGGGCTGGCTGATCTTCTCTGCGTGCCAACACTGCTGGCAAGTGAGATGATGAGATTGCCTGTGCTGAATGTGCTAATGGTGCTACACAAGTTTATGTTACATAGTCTGCACTGCACATTCATTTTGTGTATTTCGTCAGAAAACATCCTCAAACTTCCAGACGTCTCTTCAACCTGATTTATGGCAGGACGCTCAACACTTTGGATGAGTGTCGCTCGACAAAAATGAAAGAGCCGTTCAACATTTTCAATTTATGCTGCAGCGGAGATTCAGTTGTCTCCATTGTATCCAGACGCCAGCCGGCTTGTCTAGCTCTATTATATACTACCCCATTACAATAAGCAACAAAACATGAGTGTTTACTTAATGATAAAATTCATTAGGTGCCACATGAAAGAAAGGTGTTGAGCAACACGTTCTTCTGTTGAAAGCGCATCAAAAAAAAGTCACCACCTGGATTTAACTAAACAAATGGGTAAGAGCCTTCCACTGGATAATTACTGCAGTGATTAATATGTTTCAGCTGGCAACAAGCTCAGTTCTTTAACAACCATGTCAGTAGACATATCCTGATGTCGTGGAAAAGATGTTACTCTGTTTCAGAAGGGTCAAATTATTGGCCTGCATAAAGCAAAGAAAACAACTAAGGAGATGCTGAAATTACTAAAATTGGCTTAAAGCTCTGGTCTACGTTCGGAGAAAGATTTGAAAAAAGCATCCCCCCCACACACACACCCATCCCCTCCGAGCTCGTATCGCTCTCCCCTCGGAGCCTCCCGCAACACGCAACAAGAGCGACAAGCTGGCCGGCAGAAACCAAATACAGCGCCAGCTTTGAATGCGGAGTAACGATGTCGGATTCACAGGTAAAGTTATTACAATGCACGTTGAAACTAACGTAAATCTTGGAAGTCATCACAATGTCCACAGCTAAGCTCCACAGCCAAGCTAGCCTAATGTCATTAGCATGTTACAGCTAGCTATTTAGGGAAGAGCAGTCAGCTGGTATTCTGTCTGTGATGGAGTGGCCAGCGCAGTCACCAGGTCTCAACCCTATTGAGCTGTTGTGGGAGCAGCTTGACCGTATGGTACATAAGAAGTGCCCATCAAGCCAATCCAACTTGTGGGAGGTGCTTCAGGAAGCGTGGGGTGAAATTTCTTCAGATTACCTCAACAAATTGACAGAACGCAGAAGGTCTGCAAGGCTGTAATTGCTGCAAATGGAGAATTCTTTGACGAAAGCAAAGTTTGAAGGACAAAATTATTATTTCAAATGAAAATCATTATTTCTAACCTCGTCAATGTCTTGACTATATTTTCTACTCATTTTGCAACTCATTTGATGAATAAAAGTGTGAGTTTTCATGGAAAACATGAAATTGTCTGGGTGACCCCAAACTTTTGAACGGTAGTGTATATTTATCTGCAAGAGCAGTGTCATCACTGAGTCTGTCCTTGTCTATGTAAACTAATAATGAACAGGTTCAGTTTACTTACGTGTATGTAGAACAAATACTGGATTACTCATTCCCTTCCCCAGTAGTGTACGGTGGCCTCATCAGCTGCTGGTGTCTAAATTAGACAAAATTATTCCAAAACCAGGAGCTAAAAGGGGCTGAAAAGCTTCACAGAGCTGCAGAGTTGATGATGATGATGATTCTCATGAACATCACTCAGTCATGTGACCCATCGGTGATCTGAGATATTGAGCAGCTTTAATCTCGACTGTTGTTCTGCCTCACTGTGTTCAGGAGGATTCCTCTGGACTATTTAAAGATTTGATTTGCTGTCCAAAGAATGTCCTGTTAACTCCTGCCAACATTCAGACAGAGAGAGTGTGTGTGTGTGTGTGTGTGTGTGTGTGTGTGTGTGTGTGTGTGTGTGAGCAGCTGTTTGGTGAACTCAGATAATGTGATGGAGGCTTGCATGCTTCACACACACACAGAGAGCTGTGGGTGGAGCTGTGGGTGGAGCTGTCTGAGCCTGCAGGCTGATACTTTGTCCAGCAGCTTCACTGTGAACACATGAGCCTCTCCCTGCTGGACCTCTGCTGTTTCTACTGACTGTCTGAACTCTTCTGTCTGTGCTGTGGATCTCTATCCGTCTGTCTGAACTAGACTTCTTTCCGGAGAGTCGTCGTGCTCAGTTCGTCCCGGTCTTTGTCATCAGTTTGGATTACTTTACATTTGTACTGAGAGGAGCTGAGTGGGAGTCGTACTCCCGTCACACAGGGTAAGTGCCTTGCTCGCTCAGACGGCAGCCTCCTCCTCCTTCTCCTGCTGCTCCTGTTTCTGCAGCTGCAAAGATGATTGTATTCAGAACCAGACTTGTCCGTCACCAGTCAGTACAAAAAGACATCACACACAGTTTAACTTGAACTTGATTCAGTCTCATCTTCATGTGAGTGTTTGCACGACGTCTGCAAGTCCTGTAAAAAGAAATAATCTGTAGATTTAAGAAACAAACAGTTTTGATTAGTGTTTGTTGCAGCGAGTGTCTTAAATTCATGTGAAAAGCTCTGAGAAGAGTTAACACTGTCACCACCACGTTTATGTTGTTTTCCACAGATCACTAGTCTGATGTTCTGTTCTTGTTCTGTGCAGTGACTAGAAAGAAAACACCAAAACTGTTAAGTTTGCACATCATTACGTTCGTTCTCAAGCTGAGGTTCAGGGACCTGAAGGGACTCCTTTGAACATGATTCACTGGTCCTGGAATTCCTGGAATGTCAGGGGATTTTAAGATGTGTTTTCTCGCCAGGTAAACTGTGTGGAGACGTTAAGAGAAGATTGATGAATGCGAGAGGTGGATCAGCTCACAGGAATGTGTTTTACAGCTTATTCACACTCGTGTTGCGGTCTGGAGCAAATACAAATCTGAAACATTAACAGACCAGAGACCAGGACAGACTGAGGACGATTAAACCTCCAGACACTCAGAGAGGAGGAGCAGGACATGATCTCACTCTGAGTGGTAGAAGACATGCAGCACTGTTACTCACAGTCAGTGTTGAGTCCTGGAAATAAATATTTCTACTTTCTCTGATGTTCAGATTTCCAAAGTCGACAAGTTTGATTTGAACTTGATCCAGTTTGTGTTCTGCGGTGGACGTGTCAATGTGTGTGTGTTTATATAGGTGTGTGTTTGTGCTGAAGGTTGGTGTGTGAACAGTCTGAGGCCTGCAGGGGGATAACCTAGGGCTGCTCGATTATGGAAAAAATCATAATCACAATTATTTTGGTCAATGTTGAAATCACGATTATTTAAATGATTATTTTTGAGTTTGGAAACATGATGCATTTATTCAGCATTTCTCTCAAAAAAATACACAAAATGTTCAAATAAAAAATAATGTACCAATATGCATCCAACTGTTCTACAATTTCTATAAAACATTTAATGAATAAAATAAATATAATGGCAGCTGTTATTTTCTTGTGCCTATCCGAATTTGACGGATAAGGAGTCGCATTATACAGTGTGTCTGAGATCGATGTCTGACTCTGCGTTGATGTCGTGGGGGTTGTGGCCTTGTCTTTGCGAGGGGTGAAATTTCGCTGCGCCTCTGATGTCTCCGGAGGTAGTGTCAGAGGTAGAGTCAGAGGTAGTGTCAGAGGTGGTGTCAGAGGTAGAGTCGGAGGTAGAGTCGGAGGTAGAGTCGGAGGTAGAGTCGGAGGTAGAGTCGGAGGTAGAGTCGGAGGTAGAGTCGGAGGTAGTGTCGGAGGTAGAGTCGGAGGTAGAGTCGGAGGTAGAGTCGGAGGTAGAGTCGGAGGTAGTGTCGGAGGTAGAGTCAGAGGCGCAGTATTAAGCAGAGCGAGAGCGTGTCGATCTGATGGTGTTCACAGTCTGATAACTAAACAGGTCCCTCACTCAACAAGATATAGAGAACGTAGTAACTGGCCGTGTCTTTGGCAACTTATATGAGGAAAAAAATACCACAGTTATTAGTGGAGAAGTGTCTGTCCGACCGACTCTTCATCACATTTTTGCCCGAAAAACAGCATCTGTCCCCGGCAAAAAGTGTTTGTTGCGGTGAAAAAAATCACCGCGAAGGTCAGCCCTCCCGCTCGAGACTGTGAGTCTCTGTCCCTCCCTGCAAGTGACAGAGTCAGACAGCGTCCTGTTGACTGATGGCGATTATGTAATTTAGAGAAAAACGTAACTTGAGTGAGTGGCAGTCAGCAGGGCCGCGTTGAATGCTTTGGGGGAGGGACTGAATTGCGCGTGCGCGTCTCTTTCAGAAAATCTCTAGGCCGACTGTACAACGAAAAAATTCAAAATAAATCGTTTCAACTCGATTATATTAGTTTGGAGATCGTTTGTCCCAAAAATCGAAATCATGATTAATTGCACTGCCCTAGGAGAACCTGGCTCTCCACAGTCTGATGTTGGAGCCAAGATGGAGGCAGGTTACTGCCCTCTGCTCCTCCACCCTCCTCTGCTCCTCCACCCTCCTCTGCTCCTCCACCAGCCCTCAGCTCTAAATGATTGTATTGTGTTCACTTTTGGATCTCTCAGATTAGTTTGTCTTGGTGAGATTTAAAGGTACATTAACAGTTTTAGTTTGTATTATTTAGACGTGGTTCTGAGTTTGGGAACTGATACTAAAATCATCCATTTGTAACTTGTTATAAATATATATTTTTAATCAAATATTCCTAAATGTCTCCGTCTAACAGTTTAAAACTCTCTGCATGTTTGTGGTTTCACTGGTTGTTGTGGTTCCTCACAGAATCTGTTGGTTCAAATGACAGCGAGTCCAGTAAAGTGTGTCTGAATGTTTCATCGTTGCTCGAGGCACAAACAGGGAGGAGGTCTTTGACTTAAAGCTGCAGATTTAAAGGAGTGTTACACAGATTTGAGTGTGCTGGTGATTTTTATTTATTCAGCTGCAAATGTATTAGTGTTATAGGTCACATGATGAGATGATCTGATGAACGTAGATCTGACTTTACTGCTGCGCTAACAGGCAGCACACACATCATTCTTACTGAGGCGTTTGAAAAATGTGTAGAGTAATTAGCCAGAGGCTGCATAGCTGCTGCAGGTGTCTGTCTGCCTGTCTGGGTGTCTGTCTGTCTGTCTGTCTGTCTGTCTGTCTGTCTGTCTGCCTGCCTGTCTGTCTGTCTGTCTGTCTGCGCGTCTCTTCACAGTCCAAGCGTTCAGTTATGTAACAGTTGAGCCTTCGGTCAGGCCCTTTGTATCGATCATCAGTTGACTGATATCAGTGTCTGATCGATCAGAGCGGCCCTTCAGGTGAGTCAGTCTTTGACAGTTAACAGTCACTGACATACAGGAAGTTACACCTGCCAGATAAAATGAGAGAAAAGATGAGAAGCGCTGAGATGATCTCTCCATGTTGTCCTTTTATAACTGGCACCCATCTATGGACGACACTGTGATGATGTGAAGGTGTGAAGTTGTGTGTTGCTTATTGAGGGTCTTTCATATTCTTTATTTTAGTTAATAATTAATAATAATTAATAATTTAAGAATGAATAAAACATAGTCAGCGTGTCACTTCTTAGCAGTTGTGACCGTAGTTTTCTTCCTGTGATGTGATGAAGTGTTTGTGAAGAGAGTTTCTGATCTGTAATTATGTTCAGGGATCAGGGTCGACGATTTAGAAATAATGTCAGTGTCAGACCAGAAGGGATGAATTATAGAACAGATGAAAACCCTAAAGCAGCTTCTGAAGACTGGCTGCTGTCACATGAGGAGAAACATCTGGATAGATGTTGTTTAAACCTGCCGGCCAACACCTGGTCTCCACCTGTATCTGACTGTGTGTTTGTGCTTCGTTGTGTGATGATGTCCGTTTGTGTCGACACTGTCGGTGTGATCAGACCAGTCACAGGTGAATACAGGTGATGTGACAGTACGTCCTGCTGTGATGTGAACACGTGGAGGCAGCTGAGGTCTTCTGAGAGAAGCTTTCTGGTGGATCTTTGATTGTCAGTTATTTTCTGTTCATCGTTTTGTATCATAAAGTCAGAAAACAGTGTTAAATGTTCCAACGTGAAAACAGAATTATCTTTCCTGAGATTGAAAAACTTTTTCACATTATTCCTTGATAAATTATTCTTTGATTACTAATTATGATTATTGATTTTCTGATTGATTAGTTGACTGATAGTTTCAGCCCTGATTGACAGTTATGATGCTCTATGAAGACTGTGTGCTGCAGTAATCTGCAAAACCACACACACACACACACACACACACACACACACACCACATTATTAGTTTAGTCTCTAAAATATCAAACTGTGACTCTATTAACATTAACACACTCTGAGGCAAAACAACTTGATCAGCACATCTGTAAAGATCTGACCTGGTATTGATACATTTTCTGTAGTTGTGATAGTTTTGTGTTAAAAGTGTCCCATCGTGCTGAAGCTGTGAGAGTTGGGACTGATGTGTGATACCTGAGCTGCTCACACTAACAGGATATTAACTCCAGTCTGAATCCTTCGTTCAGACGCTCCTCGCTTTCATTTCCTCCTCAGAAGCCTCAGAGCGTCTCCTGTCCTGCTCTGTGTACCCATAATGCACTCTGTCCTCTTCAGACAGCTGACAGAAAATATGTGTGGCTGTTTACCAGAAGTTCAGTATGTTATGGAACCAATCAGAGAGGCTGCCGGCCTACAGCTTGATGTGCTTTGGTTGTGAATGTGGTTCATATTATCTCCTGAATGAAACCAGAGTGTTTCTCAACAACAAGCTTCTCTTCAGTCCGAGTCTCTGAGACAGAAGACGACTCAGTCCTCAGGTTGAACAAAGCTTCTGTTCTCATGTTGAGGACATGATCTGTGGATCATTGTGTTTGTTCATTACTGAAGAGTCACTGAAGTCTGTGGCCGTCCTGTTGCTGGTTCAACGCTCTTAAATCTGCTGCCTCTGATTCCTGGAATGATAATAAAGGATGACCTGATTTGATTACCATGGGAGAATTTAATTCTAAAAGATCACAAGAAATGTACTCTTGGTCAGTGTGTTTGCTCCTAAAACCCCTGAGTTTGACTTTAAACAAGTTTAATGTTGAGGTCTATGATCTGCTGCTTTCTACTGGTCAGGTCTGTGAAGATGAACGTGATGTGCAAGGAAAAAACAGACAAAGATAACTCGTCTCCTGGCAAAGTGGAGTTTGTGGTGGGTTACCCACGTTTAAAAAAACCTGCATATACATGCTAATTTTAGTTTAAAGGTTGTGTGCGTGTCTGATGGATTTCATTCTCACCTTTCACTCTGAGAATTTGGTTCTTTTCTGTCTTCTTTGAGGGTAAACTGAATATGTGTCAGTTTTGGAGTTAAGATGAAACAATGGCTTAAACAGTGGCTTAAGAAGCGTCTGTGGCCGTTGTGACAAATGTGTCATCCAGGTGTAAAGGATCAAACTGAGCTGAAGTCTGTGGAGGTGCTCAGTGATTCTTCTGTCTGAAGAAAACCTGAAGTGTGAGCTGAACGCGGATCTGAACACAGATCTGTATACGCGGATCTGTACGTGAAGCTGAACACACACACACACACACACACACACACACACACACACACACAGTGAGCGTCATTGTGTTTATATGCACACACACAGAGCTAACAGGGGTTAACAGGGTTAATGGAGCCTCTCAGGAAGTGAGTCGACCCCCATCATCCAGAGGAGGTTTACCTGCACTGACATCAGTTTGTCTCAGGACGTCTTTTTAGACAAACATGGTGATGGAAACAATGCAGGTTGTTTCTATCAAACAGCTCAAAGCTGAATTTAAACAAGTAGCCTGACGCCAGAACATGTGATACATCAGCTCCTTGGGAAACCTAGCTTGGATGATTTTGTCTAATCTTGATATATTGATATCTGCATGTATGTTAGAGAAATATGATTAATATTCTGAAAGTCATTTACAGAGTATCTATTACAGTTTGTTAATTGTCACCCTGGAAGATATTTCAGACACTAATATTTAGGGGTGTGCGATATGACGATATTAGATCGTGAAGGATCAGAATGTGTAGACGATCTGCCAAAGTGCAGAGATCGTAGGGATCGTCTGGGGCACGTTCTATAAATTGCAGTTCTTTTCAATAAGCTATTTAGTGTTTTGATATACTTAAATCCTGTTAAAATGACTGTGTTGAATAAAACAAACAGTAATGTCTTCATTGATATTTTACTTTCATGTTTATTGAAAGCTACCTCTAAGTCATTTTACATCAGGCTCTGTTTCTACAGCTGTGTGTCAGTAAACTAGTGTATCACTTCAGTGAGACCGACGTGAAACTGATCCTCTGTTACAAACCATCAGCCAAGAGATCACGTCAGGGTTTACAGGAGGAGGAGGTGAAGATAATAACAGCACGACTCTGTGGACACTGATGGAAACAAACGTGTTTTAGATTAGTGTGTGTGTGTGTGTGTGTGTGTGTGTGTGTGTGTGTGTGTGTGTGTGTGTGTGTTCATTTGTCACACTGGACACATTCATCTGTTGTGTTCATTAGACAAACTTCATTATGTGCTGCAGCAGCTGTGTGTTGCTGTGTAGAGTCATCTCTCACACAGAGGAGGTCGGGGTCAATGTTAATATGAACTTAAAGATGGAGGCGACGGAGTTGCTGCTCTCGATCTATGACATCACATCACCATAAGACTCAGTACAGAAGGCACCATTTTACTGCTGCTATAGCTTAAACGTTAATTAAACAGAAAATATATACACATATATTTATGTGCATAAAGTCTTTGGTGTCAGTTTTCCAGTTTGAAGCTCTGTTGCTTTTCTCTTATTTCTTAGTTAAGTCAATATGTTTGTGTGTGTCTGCCCTTTAAACACTGGACCTGAGCCTGGGGAGGCTTCATTCAGTAAATTACTCAGTAAATAGAAAATATTAGGTAGAGACATGAATGAATATTAGGGATGCATGATATGGACTTTTTCAGCTGATACAGATAACCGATAATAATTTCACATTTTTGTATTTTAAAAATAAGTTAATAAGCTGTAGCTTATGCAGCCCTGAGGGTAAAAGGCTCAGATGGATGAATTATTAGCCGTAGCCCTAATAAAATGTATTGTGTTAAACTCACAGACTTTCTCCCTCCTCTCGAACACTTGGAAACATGCATTGCTAATTATAGTTGTGTCTTCTTCTGTACTTGGAAAACATCGGCTATAATTTTATTATCTGGTAATAACGATACTGTACATTTTCCGTTGCAGCCCCTCAAAACATAAGAGCAGAAGTTGTGTTGGACAAACCAACATGTCTGAAAAAACACAAATATTTCTTCTGTTCAGGTGTTAACATATATACACAACGTTCAATACGTAACGTATAGAAAGTGTTTAAAATCAATCATTTGAACTGATGAACTGTGCACAGCTCAGTGCTGTGGAATCATGTTCACTGTTTGTGATGAAAACAAGTGAACACAAACATCAGTAAGTGCAGGTTTAAGTCCCAGTTCTCCCAGTCTCTTGCCATCAGTCGGTGTTTGAAGTGAGTGACATCACAGACAGGAAGTGGTCCTCCATGTTGAAGGACATCTTGTGGCGTTTTTCCAGCAGCACTTTTGACCGTGTCGAGTCAAACCAAGCTGCGGGTGTTGATCCATCTGGCCCGGGATGGACCTGCTCTGGACCAGGGTCAGGCCGTGCACGCCACATCTCTTAGTGGGCTGCAGTGACGTCTCGCAACTGTGGCCAACCAATAACAAGCACCCGCCCCCCCTCAAACAAGTGTGTGTTGCAAATCGATACTCGGCTCATGTCTGTGCAGGAAACCTGAGGGAAAGTGGATTTTAAGAGTCAGTGTGTTCAGCTCTCAGTACGTCTGTAGCTTCTAACTGAATCTCTTTAGTTTCTCTCGTCCTGTTTCATCGTGTTCACTTTCAGCTGGTTCAGGAGTCATGTTCAGTTACTGCTGCTGAAAACACAACGTTTCCTGTAATGCTGCTTCATAATAAGAGCTTTTAAATGACCAAATAACAGCGCATCGTTAGTTAAAGACACACCTTCAAGCAGGTAGCCCAGTTGTGGCGGAAATGTAAATCCCTGCCGCACCAAGTCAAACCGAGTAGAGAGGAGATGAAATGGAAAAATGCCATTGGTGACCACCATGAAGGTTGTCTGGGATCAGCAGAACAGGTTTATCTGTGTTGTAAAAAGCTTCACAGGAAGCAGAGAGACCCAGCAGAGCCCCCAGTGTTCCCATTAAACCCTTGACAGCCCAGTTTGGAGGACCATTTAATCCAACATGTCACCTCCTCAGAGCCGCAGTCATTGTGACTCTGCCAGTTTGTCTCAAAGCTCTGCTCGGGTATTCTCTCCACAGCTCCCTGAAAAGACTGTGCGACTCCCAGCAGCTCCCTGGAAACTAGCACAAACCCAAACTCTACTGGTTTCAATGGTGCTGCTGGACGATCTCAGTTCTGTGATTGGTCCAATTATACTGGACTGTTTTAATGTGACAGTTACGTTATCTCTAAACTTGTATTCAGTCACTGAGTAGTGCAGTAGTGAAGACTTCTTGAGTGTAAATCACAGATATAACTGACCTGACTACATGTTCACAGTAGAGCTGAAACGATTACTCGAGTAACTCGAATAATTCGCTACAAAAAATGATCGAAGCAAATCCTCTGCCTCGAGGCTTCGTTTAATTCCTATCACCCGCGTTATGTGGCCTGCTTAGCTCAGGGATCATTTTCCCACACGGACTGTTATTGCGGACACACACCACTACGTTCAGAATTGAGTGGGCGCGATGGCGGAGAGCCAAGAAACCGTCAGTAAAAGACAGAGAAGGTCCAAAGTTTTGGATCATTTCACACTTAAAAAAGAAGATAAAGTGCAATGTGTCTACTGCAATGCAGAACTGGCGTACCACAACAGCACGTCAACAATGATTCAACATCTGAACCGAAAGCATCCAGCTGTTAACACCAGCTCACCAAGCGTCGCCGACACAAGCTAATGTAAACATTGATGTTAGCTAATTCAACGTAGCCTGCCATCGCTAGTTAGAGCGTATGGTGTTTGTAGAGGCTGTAGCCTGATGTCGCTATGACTAGATATCATGTTAAGATGTGGAAACTAATTCGTGTTAAATTGCAAGAGAGTAATAGCCTACACCAAATAACACACACACACACACACACACACACACACACACACACACACACACACACTCGGTTCGTCTCTCTCACTCTCCCTCACACACGCGTGCACACACAAGCAAACACACACCCTTACTCCCGGTGTTAGGAATAGTTGGAATAAATACCTGTATGTTTTTTTCAGGAATAAAAGCCAATTGCTTGGTCTGTTTAACAGGCCTGTCATTTCGTAATGCATTATTTGGTATTGTTGTTTAATAATGCAAAATTATTTTTATTAGATTAATCGATTAATCGATGGGATAATCGGTAGAATACTCGATCCTAAAAATATTCGATAGTTGCAGCCCTAGTTGACAGTGTGATGTCTGTTTGTTCATGTTCAGGTTCATGTTTCCTGTAGCGCCACCATCAGGACATCATCACATTGTCTTCCTTGTCTTTTAGTTGTCTTTCCATCAGCTCAAAATCTCCACGTGTTTTATATTAAACGAGTTAAAAGTTTAATCCATCATAAAGTTTCAGCAGCTGAAACAAGCGGATCAATCTGGACTGACCTCCTGTAGGACCAAATACTGCCAGCAGGGGGAGACAGGGAGACCAAGGGTGAGGAGGAGGGGGAGGATCCCGAGATGAATGACTGACAGCTGGTGGGCGGGACTTAACATGTGCAGCTCGACTGTTAACAGCAAAATCAGACCTGACTGGACGAGAGACACTCACACACCACAGACCGACTGAGAGAGAGAAAATGCTCTCAAACTGGAATAAACAACTACTGACAACACACTGCACACAGCATGGTAAGACAACACACACACACACACACACACACACACGCACAGACTGTAGCTTGTAACACATGTAGAGTGTGTGTGCTTTTGTGTGGGGGAGGAGGCTGCAGGGGGTGTAGGGTTTCCAATAAGGTGTAGCCTATTCTTCAAACATTTGTCCTGAAGTGTGTGTGTGTGTGTGTGTGTGTGTGTGTGTGTGTGTGTGCGTGCGCGCGTGTGTGTGTCTGTGTCTGTGTGTGTGTGTGTGTCTGTCTGTGTGTGTGTGTCTGTGTGTGTCTGTGTGTGTGTGTGTGTGTGTGTGTGTGTGTGTCTCTGTGTGTGTGTGTCTGTGTGTGTCTGTGTGTCTGTGTGTGTGTGTGTGTCTGTGTGCGTGAGGTGAAATATATTTGAATATAGTTTCCTCCAGACTGAATTTGAATTCATCCTCTGGAGTTCAGTTCAGTTATAATTGAACGTGTCTGTCAGTGAGACAAATATCACAGATTAATAAGAAATATTAAAAACCAGCAAATCAAAACAAGACAATAGAAACTATGACATGTGCCCATGAGGTGACTTTATTAAAGTCTACAGCCTCCTGCTGTTTCTCCAAACTCTGTTCAAAATGACAAAACTTTATTTTAAAGTGTCAGAGATCAGAACATGAACAGTTTACAGAGATCCTGGTCTTATTGTCCTGTTGTTTGGTTTTAAACATTTTATTTGCTGGTTTTTATCTGTTTTGAATCGTTCTTTTTGATTGTTACTGTTGGTATGTCTTTATTTAACTGCAATGTTTTTTCACTTTCCTGACCGTTGAGTCTGTTTTGGTGCATCCTTTTTTAAATCTGTCAGGATGTTCTGACTAAATGTGTAAACTGAAGCAGCAGATATGTAGAATATTTCCATCTGATGTGATGATGCAGACGTAAACAACATGAAGTCATTGTGACTATTTCAGTCAGAGGAAACATGAAATGATATGATGATGGTGGAAGGTTTCTGTGAGATGACTTGAGTAGATGTAAGTGAAGTTTTTGCTGCAGTATATTTATGCTGGTGTTTGGACTCAGATGGAGACGTGTTGTCTGTAGCTGATCAGCGTGTGAATGACTCGACTACGTTCTGTCTGTACAGACACAGAATCAGTGAGAGCTGCTTCTTTGGACTCTGTTTTGTCCCTCAGCTCTTCCTGTAGTCAGTCCAGTCATGAAGATGATTGTTTTAAACTTTTTTCTTTGTATTTACAGCCCAGGTCTTAGTTTTGTAGTTGAGGCTTTAGTTCCTAGATGATCACAGGTCACTCACCACTCACAGCTTGTTGTCACCTGCCTGCTGCAGTCTCCATGAATGATTATAATATACTGTATATGTTCTGTAGTTTATGGGGCTGTTTCATGTTTACTCAGTCATTTGACATTTCTGAAACTGTTGCTGTCAAAAAGAAGAATATATTTATGTAGTTCAGTGAGACCTGAACTTTCTGTGGATCGTCACAAACAGACAGGTTTTAAACATCGGTCAAAGATTATTAAGCTCGTCTCAGCCATTAAAACAAGTGAAAAGACCAAGTTCACTGTAGACATCCAGACCGTCCTGCAGAACTACTGTCTGCTTCATCTTTGTTGTATTTACTGTAGTTTTACATAAACTGTTTAATAAATCTGTAATGGATATTTCACTTGTGATCCATCTCTTAGACAGTGAAGCTGAGTGAGCAGATTAAATAAATATAAATACTTTAGTACATAGAAACACTAAAACATTGCTCAAGTCATTAATGTAGTCAGGGGATTCCTCCGAACCACCTCTCTGCTCTCAGGAACATTTTACACACAGATTTTAATTCTGTCAATATTTACAACATGAATGATTCTCAGTTAAAATCCTCCAGCTCTGATCCAGATCAATACCAGATGTTAAAATGTAAAGAAGCAGACATGAGTTTTATTAATACAAGCCGAAATCAAGAGGCTTTTTATTTTTATTGGAGGACTTCACTGATGAATCTCTCTCTTATTAATGATTCTAGGTCAATAACTTTGTTGTCTTAACTAAAAGGATTTATGTTGAATTGTCTAAAAATAAAACCTGACCTGTTCTGACACTGGAGCTGGTTCTGCACCTGATCCTCTGGACTCTTGCTCTGCAACACTGATGTGTGTTTGAAGATAAAAACTGTATCTTCTGTTTTTTGACGCGTCAGACAAAAGCTTGTTCTGTACGAACAGTGATGCATCAGCAGAGTGTTGGAGGAAACTCTGAGCAGAGAGAATAAAGACACCTGAGGCTGTTGTTTCTGTCACACACACACACACACACACACACACGAGCAGTGATAAGGTTGTTTTGTTACCATGGAGACGGGGTGTGATTGTACAGACGGTCACTGGGTGTGTTTCATCTAAAGGTGACATGTCAGTGAGAAATACGAGCTCTGACATGTTGGAGAGACTGGAACCAGAACAGGAACCAGAGAGCGTCTCTACATATCAAACTGTATTTATACGTGACTCATTCAATATGACAACTTTTATCTCTGGTTTATTTCCTCTGTATTAGTTGATGTTGTACAGTTGATTGTTCTGTCAGAGCTGCAGCGACTGATCGGTTAATCAATTACTCAGTGCTGATACTCGATGAACCAGTTTATTCATTTTCATTCAGAAGCTTTTCTTTGACATGTGTGAAAGTATATAAATATCTTTAGTGTTAAGGCAGCAGTCCAGAACCTAAGTGTTTGTTTTCACTCTCTGACGTCATCATTAAGAAACGAGTCATTTAACGTCTGCATCGTTTTAAACTCGCTACAAAACTAAATCAGCTCAAAGGATCAGTCTGGAGTCGTTATGATGAGACACGTAATATTGAACAGTTGTGACGTAATTCACGTCTTCGGGAGTTGTCGTGTTGTTGACCGGCTCTTTTTGTGTCTTTGACCTGAAGGTGTCCATATATTGATTATAGGTGATCGGTGGCTGTGTGATGTTATGCCATCATGTTGATGATGTAGCTGACATATGACCAGGTTTTTTTGTAGTTGACCCCTCCAGTGACCCTGTCACTGTGATTGGACGATTGATCTCAACAGACGGTCTGACTGAATCTCAGTGAAGATGGAGGAAGTTCTTAAATCACAGTAACGTCCTCCTTCAGGCTGCAGGACAAACACACACACACTCTCCTCCTTCAGGCTGCAGGACAAACACACACACTCTCCTCCTTCAGGCTGCAGGACAAACACACACACTCTCCTCCTTCACGCTGCAGGACAAACACACACACTCTCCTCCTTCAGGCTGCAGGACAAACACACACACTCTCCTCCTTCAGGCTGCAGGACAAACACACACACTCTCCTCCTTCAGGCTGCAGGACAAACACAGCATCATCTGCAGACAAGTTGAACTGGGCTTCACCTTAGCAGCAGCACAATCAAACATGACCCAGCAATCAACGCACTGTTGTGTTGTGGGTGACATATCTGTAGTGATTTCCTGGTGATCGTGGACGATGAATAAATTGCTGTCTGATCGGTCCGGTTATTCAAACAGGGCTTCCTGCGTTACATCCTGTCACCTCACCTGTACCTGTAGCAACACGCCCACATCAACACAGACCTGTACGTTTGTGTTGTTTTCCGTTTGATGCCCACAGGTAGAATCTCTGATCGTAACCAGACTGTAAACAAACACTTCAATGATGAAAAAAAACAAACAGCCTTTCAGCAGTCTGTCCTTGAGATGAAGAAGAGATTCTGTGAATATTTGACAAACTGCTGCAGCTGCCAGTGGAGCAGAAAGTGCTTCTCTGTGTCATAAACAGCCAGGAGGCTCGGCTGAATAAAAGACTTTTATCAGTGTGCGTATAACTGGATTGAAACTCTGTGCTGATGCCTGGCAGCGCAGCACTCAGCAGAGTCAGATAAGAGCAGTGTAGTGCTGGAGGCAGGACATGTTCAGGCTCCTCCTCACACTGGCAGTCTGTGGTGTTTGGACATGTTGAGGGGCTGAGAGTCATGAAGACCTGCAGGAATGTTCAGACTCAGATAATGGACTCGTACTGATGGATGGAGGCTCTAATGAGGTTACACTCATACTGCAGGAACACTGAAGCAACATGCAGCTATTCACTGGCAAGTGTTCACTAATGTGACTCAAAGAGTGGAATCTGTTGTGTCATCACGTCAGCTGCAGTTTGACTTTGTTTGAGTTATTGAGACACTTTGGTGTAAAAGACCTAATAACCGATCTTGTCCATGAGTCATGTGACTTCTCTGGGACTCGTCACTTCCTGTGGTTCACTGAAAACATGTAAACACTGTAACCTTACTCACATGAACACAGTAAACTCACAGACATCTGATTTCATCATGTTTTCATCGTTGCTCTGTCGCTGTAGCTCTTTGAGTGGCGGTCGTCTCGATGTGTCCTCTTCTTCTGCACTGGTTTAATGACTGGAGGACTCAACCACAGAGAGTAACTGTGTTGTGACCTTTTCCAGTTAAACGTGTAAAAGAAACATTATCCCACACGACTTCACACAAAACTTTCACATTTTTGTCTTAAATATTTTTCTAACATGAAATATTCTAGACTAGTTAGTTTGAAGAAAAGGCCCATCGTTTACTGTTGCTCTACTCTGATTAGTGCACAGAAAACTAAGTAAGTTCTTGTAGCCTTGAAGTCCAGTTAAACTCGATGCTGGTAGTGTTACAAAGGTTGTGATGGTATATTTTGCTCCAGCTATGTGTCTATTCTCGCCTGACATCTCAAGTATTGCAATCAGAGTAAGTGGTTGTATCAGCTGTTCAGAAATATCTGGCAGATGGAAACTTTAGAGACATCATGGATGAAGCTCCCTGAGCTGCATCACGTCGTGTGTCCTACAGACTGAAGCTGGATTTACTCCTCTGTCGTGTGTTTTTTGCAGACTTGTTTCAGGAGTTCCTCAGTTTTCCTGAGGTTGTCATGAAACGGGCTGATTTGATTTGTGTTGGAGAAAACAGGGTTCAGGTCACGCTGCAGACAGAACGAGGTTTCCAGCTGTTGGTCTGTATCATGTTTAACACACTGACCCACTGGGCATCACTTCCTGTCCTGATGGAAGCTGTGTCGCGCCACCTCGCGGGTCACATGTCAGGGAAAGAACTCAGTGTTTGGACCTGCAGGCTACAACTCAGCCAGAAAGGCTTTTATTTCTCTGATAAAAGATGTTTCTCAGGTCAGTGACAGGAAGTGTCCTTTGTTGCTGGTGATGAGTGCTGTGTTGTTGGGACAGGACAGGACAGTCCCGGGGCGATGGACTGCAGAGTCCTGGTCTCAGACTGAAGAGGAGGGAACACAATGAGGTTCCTGTTCCTCCAGAAACTTTGTCTTTAACACGCTGTCATCTTCCTGCTCCAACCCACCTGAAACATGAAGCCTCCGCCCCGCCAACATTGTCTGGGAACCTAAACACCCGTCAGAAGAAGAATCCCCCGGGACCATCGAATTATCCGACCTACTTCAGTGTGAGGAATTTAGGCCCTGACAGATACACACACAGATATCAATACTGATTATTCTGAATTTAAAGTTCTGATCCGTGATTCATCTGCCAATAAATATATTATATATTTTACATTTTCAAATTAACAAACGTGTCCTGTCAAAGATGTAACACAAAATCACTGTCCAAACATTGTTTGGTTTATTAGCGACCTGCGACCTTTTATTTGTCAGAGTATTGATTTATTTACTGCTGTAAGGATGTTGAGAGATTTTCTATAAATATAAGAAAAAAGCATCAGCAGTGACCTGGGATCAGACTTTAGTTCACCTGTCACCTTCACACCAGGTGTGATCAGCCTTTCTTTGAGTGTGAAACGATGTCCGTCTACTGTGATTCTACATGATGAGGCTGCTGGAGAGTCTTCGTTGGGATGAAGATGGCGTCCAGCTGTGACATCAGCTCCTTGAATCACCTCAGTCTGAACTTAAAGTTGACTCCTCTCAGCTGAGAACACTGGCAGGTATTCAGGCTGCCGTCTCACTTCTTATCTTTGAGATGATGATTTGGTCCGTTTCAGTTAAAGACTTGACGTTTGTGTCCTCGCTGGTCGAGTGCTCCTGCAGCCTGTCAGAGGCTCTCAGTGGCTGGAGATTAGCCCGGTGCTTCAGTCACAGCAGGTCCCAGAGGGCCCGAGGCATTACCTCTTCATTTCTACGGAGGACCTCAGCAGAGCGGCCTTGAACTGAGGCTTTTTGTTTGGTGCCTCCTCTGCACAGCTGGGCTCAGATTGTTGAGAATCACTGAGTCTGTGTGAGTTCAGTGTGGCAGCCTCAAATCTAATCTGCTGTTTTAGAAACTCTCCGTGTCAAGGTCATCGCTCCGCTATCAGTCTCAGCTCTGTGGCGCTGACGTCTTTGTGTTCCCCTCATGGAGAGAGAGGGGGAAGTTTGTTTGTGATGGACCCCCCCCCCACACACACACACCAGCTGCTGTCGGCTCTCATGAAGGTGTGAACTCCTGTGAAAACACACCAGAGGAGGTAGAAACAAAAGGAACACGCTGAGCTGCAGTCACACTCACAATGAGACAGTTCAGCTTCTCTCAGCCTGGACATGGACAGCGTCTTCTGTCCTCTGCTGTCTGTCTGTGTTGGACTCGCACAGCAGAGGGACAAGGACGAAGTGATGTACACTGGTACACTCAGTGGCATGCCCTGAAGGTTTAACATGAAAACGGTCCTATTTTTCTAGGTTCCTTTACTTACTTTAATAATCAGAATCTGTCACGATATCAGATTATTGTGGCCAAACAAATTCACAATAAAAATATTAACATGATTTTTATATAGAAATTTAAAAAAATGCTGGGAATCAAATCTTTAACTGTGTTGTTTCCCTCAAAATACAAGTGTATGAGCTGGAGAGTCTGTGACCAGACAATTACACTGAACTATGAGTGAAAAGGCAACCAGATGATGCACAAGGCCGAACATCTTCACTGGATTATTCACATGATTTAATATTATGATTATTATTACCACAATATCAATATTACATTTTTTAATATCACGGTTATCGTGAATGTTGACGCTCCTATTCAGAAGGTAGCATCCTAACAGTATCCTGTTCATTTCTTCACAGGCAGGTTTTTAACCACGAATCTCTGATGTAAACATTAATATATTAAATAATGCACCAGGTTAGAGGGATTTACAGCATCAGTTCTGAGGAATTTACTTCATCTATATAAAATGTGTATTGTAACTTAAACATCCCTAACCCAATCAGAACCTGGTGAATCAGAATCAAATTGATTTGTGAATTCAGCCGAGTTATCCAGGTCCAGTCCAGGTGAGGGGTGTAACGGTTCTGTAACCGAGTCCATGATACAAGTGTCCACAGTCCAACGCTCAGTCTACAGAAGTCAGTCTTCATACCTTGTCTAAGGCTTTAAAGTTAAAAAGGACTCTGTGCTCTTCTTTCTGTGATTCTTCATAATAATCTTCAATATACGTTATATGTCCAGTCCAGTTGGAGCAGAACCAGCTGAAAACACTGTTTGAAAAACTAGACCAAACTGTGTGTGTGTGTGTGTGTGTGTGTGTGTGTTTGTACAGTTGTGGTCAATAGTTTCCATCAGAATCAGAAACAGATTTATTGCCAAGAAGGATTTTACACCAACAAGGAATTTGTCTTGGTGAATAAGGTGCATACATTGAAGACAATAAACAATAAACAAACAGTGACTAAAATAAATATAAAAAATATGAAAAATAAAAGATGTGCAAATTCTGCATTAATGTAATGCAAAGATTACAAGGGCGGTGGTGGGTTTGAGTGCCATAGTGCAAGAGTCAGTGTCAGTGGGGGTCCTGGGACTTGTTAAGGATCCCAACTGTACAGGGGAAGAAACTGTTCATGTGGCGGGAGGTTCTGGTCCTGATGGACCGCAGCCTCCTGCCAGAGGGGAGAGTGTCAAATAGTCTGTGACGGGGATGGGAGGGGTCGGCCACAATCCTACCTGCACGCCTCGGGGCCCTGGAGCTGTGCAGGTCCTGCAGGGATGGAAGGTTGCAGCCAATCACCTTCTCAGCAGAGCGTGTGATGCGCTGCAGTCTGCTCTTGTCCTTAGCAGTGGCATCAGCGTACCAGACGGTGATCACTCCACTCATAAGGAACACGTATATCATGATGTGTATCAGCTCTCATGTTTCTGTAATGAATGAGAGGAACACAAACTACTTTGGTTTGGTTCAGTAATGAATTTGACTATGACTGTACGTAGATGTGTTGTGTTTGTATGTGTAACAGTCACATCACAGCCTGGTACGCTCTCTGTCCTCCTGCTCCCAACATTACCCTGTACTGTGATCACTTCCCTGCTGGGCCCTTCAGAGTAAAGGCTCACTCGTCCTGTCGCTGTTGTAGCAGTTTAGCTTTCATTCCTGCTCATCATTCATGGAGTGAGATAAGACCAGACGGATGAAACTTTGATCCCTGAGAGGAGAATGTCTTTAAACAAGCTGCAGCAGGTCACAGCTAATAGGCAAATAGACAACTCATTATTAGAGGAAACTTCGGGATGAAGCCATAATTAGATGTAAAACAACCTTTTCACACGGGACTCATGTTACCTGTGCAGCTTGTTTGATTCATGATAATTAAGAAAACAGAGCTCGTCTGTGTTCTTAATCCTGAGTGTATTCTGTGGAGTCAAATTTCTCCTGATGTTTTTCACCCGAGGTCATCTGACAAAACTAAAACAGCTTCAGCTTCAGTTCAGGATGTTTGTTTCCAGACTGCTGCAGTGGAGTCGATCTGTTCAAATCAGCTTTCTACTACTGACATTACTCACATGAAGCCTGTTTTGTTCCAGGGTGGCCCGTCATTACCACATCACAGCAACGCAACGTGTGTGTGTGTGTGTGTGTGTGTGTGTGTGTGTGTGTGTGTGTGTGTGTGTGTGTGTGTGTGTGTGTGTGTGTGTGTGTGTGTGTGTGTGTGTGTGTGTGTGTGTGTGTGTGTGTGTGTGTGTGTGTGTGTGTGTACTCATGTAGGGTTAAAGGAGAAAACTATGGAAACATAAAACTCTAACATGACTTGTTATCTGACCTCTGGTAAACACCATGAATGAACACAGATCAGCAGGCTGAGGTCAAACAGCTCCTGCAGACATGTTTAATGACCTTTTAACAATAATCTGCTCTGAATATTAACGTCCGCCTCATCAGAGTTCTGCCCGTGGTTCTCCTTCAGTTTGACTGTTGAACACACCATCTCTCCTCCTTCCCTGTAAAGTTTCCAGTCCAGTCTCATACTGGACCCTGATTGACACTGAACTAGTTGTGATTCATTAGTCCTGCAGGTGCTGAACTGAGATGTAAGTCTGTTGTATCCAGTCTCTCACTCTCAGTTCATGATTTTCTGTCTAATGCAGGTTTGAGAACACAGACGAGTTGTAAAGTAATGCTAACGTTAGCTTCTGATCCAATCAGTTTTTATTTGATGAATGTGGCCGCTGATGATGAAATGAAAGTGACCTGAATGGTTTTATTAATATAAAAAACAACAAAAACAAAATGACGTTGGCTGCAGTGGTCAGGTGATGTAATCTGTGTGGCCGAACACCGCGTAACACCACCTT
Organism: Pagrus major; assembly: GCF_040436345.1. Taxonomy (NCBI): domain Eukaryota; kingdom Metazoa; phylum Chordata; class Actinopteri; order Spariformes; family Sparidae; genus Pagrus; species Pagrus major. The sequence goes on from NC_133218.1 coordinate 39,377,242, forward strand.
ACCCCGTCAGTCCTGGTATCTGCCCCAGGCCTCCTCACACCTCCACCCTGCTCCTCTTTACTCCCCCCGGGTTTGATGTGTAGGACAGCTGGCCTCTTCTGTCACTGTGGGGGTCAAAGGTCACGTCTCCTGTGGGTCCCTCGCCTTTTAGAGCTCCTCCTCCCTCCCTGTGCCGTGTCACTGTGATTGGTTACTAAAAAGGTCATGACCTCCGCCTTTTGAAAACCACGACCCCTCTTATGGTGTGGTTATTTAATCACATGACTGTTGGAGACGCTTCATCAGATATCAGTGTTATAACAGAGTCTGCACATCCTGTGCATGTGAAGAGTCCAGTGACGGAGACGGTGACCCTGCTGTTTACTGCGCCCTCGTCCTCCACACCCAACAGGAACTGGTTTTTCCATCAGCAGTGAGCTGAACAGTTGGGTGGATGAATCATGGCCCTCCGGGGAGAGAGGCTCAGTCTGACTATTCATTAAACCAGCAGAACCTGAGAGATGGGATTAGTTTATCTTAAAGGTTCAATCTGGATGATTAAACAATAACCTCTGCACCAGGACACACACACACACACACACACACACACACACACACACACACACACACACACACACACACACACACACACACACACACACACACGCGGTTCATCACACTGCTGTTGTGTTGTATTGTCTTATAAACATCCTGCTCTCTGATTGGTTGACAGGTGTGTGTCTCACATATTTCTGGTTGGTAGTTTATTTCGATATAGATTCCAGATTTAAATTCTCGTTTTCTTCAGTGATCTCCATAAACACACTGATGATGAAACCAGACTGCAGCTTCACGTTTAGATTATTTACAGTTTGTTTCTGACTGCTCACTTGTTTTCTGTACTCTGCCAGAGGATGGATACATTTTTTGGAGCGTCACGGAGAAATGACTCGTTTAATAACTGCAGATCACCATGGCAACAGCACTGCAGTGATGCTTCACGCTAATCAACAGTTAAGAGACTACAGTCTCTGAACCACCTCACCACCATTACATCCTGTTATTCTCCCTGTGCTGGAATGATTTCCTTGGTTTTCATCCTGTTGACACGTTGATCAGGTCCGTCTGGTCTCTCCTGTCCTGGTCCACAAGACCAAAGTCATCTATGCTCATCAATACAGTATATTTCTGTTGACTTTACCTGCTCACTGTCACCTTTAACATCGCTTCCTAACAGAAGTTATTGAAACTAAATCAGTGCTCTGTCTGAAGACACGACACAGGAAGGAAGCTTAAATCCACTGCTCTGACCTCTGACCTCTGACCTCTGACCTCACACCTCTTTATAATTGGCTGTTTGTGTCGTCAGTGATCAGAAATTAAGCTTTTTGTTTGAACCTCGAATAAGAAACTCGAGTTTTATCACAAGAGTCTGAAGCGTCGACGATAATCAACTGATTATTCAGCAGAGTGGGTGATCCTCACTCACCCTCCTCACCCTCCTCACCCCTCCTCACCCCTCCTCACCCTCCTCACCCTCACTCACCCCTCCTCACCCTCACTCAGCCTCCTCACCCCTCCTCACCCCTCCTCACCCTCACTCACCCCTCCTCACCCTCCTCACCCCTCCTCACCCTCCTCACCCTCACTCACCCCTCCTCACCCTCCTCACCGCTCCTCACCCTCACTCACCCCTCCTCACCCTCCTCACCCTCCTCACCCTCACTCACCCCTCCTCACCCTCCTCACCCTCCTCACCCTCACTCACCCCTCCTCACCCTCACTCACCCTCACTCACCCCTCCTCACCCTCACTCGCCCTCACTCACCCCTCCTCACCCTCCTCACCCTCACTCAGCCTCCTCACCCTCACTCGCCCTCACTCACCCCTCCTCACCCTCCTCACCCTCACTCACCCTCACTCACCCTCCTCACCCTCACTCACCCTCCTCACCCTCACTCACCCCTCCTCACCCTCACTCACCCCTCCTCACCCTCCTCACCCTCACTCACCCCTCCTCACCCTCCTCACCGCTCCTCACCCTCACTCACCCCTCCTCACCCTCCTCACCCTCCTCACCCTCACTCACCCCTCCTCACCCTCACTCACCCTCCTCACCCTCACTCACCCCTCCTCACCCTCCTCACCCTCACTCACCCTCCTCACCCTCACTCAGCCTCCTCACCCTCACTCAGCCCTCCTCACCCTCCTCGCCCTCCTCACCCTCCTCACCGCTCCTCACCGCTCCTCAGCCCTCCTCACCCTCCTCACCCTCACTCACCCCTCCTCAGCCCTCCTCACCCCTCACTCAGCCCTCCTCACCCCTCCTCACCCCTCCTCACCCTCCTCACCCCTCCTCACCCTCCTCACCCTCGCTCACCCCTCCTCACCCTCACTCACCCCTCCTCAGCCTCCTCACCCTCCTCACCCTCACTCAGCCCTCCTCACCCTCACTCAGCCCTCCTCACCCTCCTCACCCCTCCTCACCCTCCTCACCCTCGCTCACCCCTCCTCACCCTCACTCAGCCCTCCTCAGCCCTCCTCACCCTCACTCACCCCTCCTCAGCCCTCCTCACCCTCCTCACCCCTCCTCACCCCTCCTCACCCTCAATCACCCCTCCTCACCCCTCCTCACCCTCACTCAGCCCTCCTCAGCCCTCCTCACCCCTCACTCAGCCCTCCTCACCCTCCTCACCCCTCCTCACCCCTCCTCACCCTCCTCACCCCTCCTCAGCCCTCCTCACCCTCCTCACCCTCACTCACCCCTCCTCATCCTCCTCACCCTCCTCAGCCCTCCTCACCGCTCCTCACCCCTCCTCACCCTCCTCACCGCTCCTCACCCTCCTCACCCCTCCTCACCCTCCTCACCCCTCCTCACCCCTCCTCACCCTCCTCACCCCTCCTCAGCCCTCCTCACCCTCCTCACCCTCACTCACCCCTCCTCATCCTCCTCACCCTCCTCAGCCCTCCTCACCGCTCCTCACCCTCCTCACCCTCCTCACCGCTCCTCACCCTCCTCACCCTCCTCACCCTCCTCACCCCTCCTCACCCTCCTCACCCTCACTCACCCCTCCTCATCCTCCTCACCCTCCTCAGCCCTCCTCACCGCTCCTCACCCTCCTCACCGCTCCTCACCCTCCTCACCCCTCCTCACCCTCCTCACCCCTCCTCACCCTCCTCACCCCTCCTCACCCCTCCCTCAGGGTTCTATACTGTGATTCCTACAGTTGATTCACGTTGTATTTGGTGCGGCTCACCTTATTTCCCATGTTTTTGTTGGCACACGCCATCGAGAGCTGTTTGTGGTTCAGTTTTTTTGCTCAAGGACACTTCAGCATGTACTGGGATCAAACAGCCAACCCTGTGATCAGTGGACGACCTGCTGACACAGCTGCACCATAAAGCCTAATTAAATATAACATTTAATTAGTTTTCTGTTGATTTTAAAAAGGAAATGGCTTCATTATTGTTGTTGTTGTGACCTGTATAGTTCGTCATAAACTTTGTTTGTCCTAAAGAGAACGAGCTCGTTAAACAGTTTGCTTTGTCACATACTGTACGTGTTCTGGAGAATGTGAAGATGATAAATATCCTCACAAATACATAAACTGTTCACATCAGATGCTCGTACCTCCAGATGTTAGTGATACAGCTGGTTTAATTAAGCCTCTCAGCTGGCCTCAGTTAATAGGTTAATTGCTAACAGACCTGTTGATCTGTGTACATGTTGTTGGTTTGTTGTTATATCTGAGTTGGTTGAAGGTTCACCATCTAAGAATTCTACATTTTACTTCTTTCTCTTCTTGTCACGTGCTTCACGTCAGCATTCCTGCCTGGTTTCAGTGTTTACGTCTCTGTCTCACCTTTCATGACTCACTGGTCTGGATCTCATTAAACCAACAGATCTGAGTGCAGAAGGTGTTCAGATTCATTCAGAATGTGCAGAACAATCAAATACAAACTGGTCTGGACAATTGGGCTGCGTTAAAAAAAAAAATTATAACAATATTCATTCACGTGCACTTAAATGCACCATCAAAATCAGAGATCCACATGAACACAATTATTATTTTCATTTGTTGACATACGCAGGCCTCATGCTGTCATGACTTTAACATTTTTAACAGTTAGATGCTTCAATCTTATTAATATCTCATTCATTTCTCCACAGACAGATAAACTTTCTAATTCAATTCTTCATGTAAACATTAATATTTCTATCATGCATCACTTGAGAGAGTTCCTTTTGTAGTTTACAGTTTTAGTTCCCTCAGAATATATTTCACAGTAAACTTTGGTATGGTAGCTGAAGCAGCCCTAACTGAATTGATTTTGAGTTGAATCTGATGGAATAAGGACTTTGTGGACTGGAGTGAAATGGATTCATGTGATCGGTGTTTATCGGCTCTGTTGGACAGTACCATCGTGCTGCTGGTGTTGGCCGGCCTGCAGAGCTACTGCTCTGGTTGTTATTGACTTAAAAGGTGACGATGATTAAGCTGCTGCAGACTCACCGACACACTCTGTCTGTTGTGTAACACGCTGTGTTTGTGTTGATATTTAGTCTTGTTGTAATCCTCTTGTGTGTTTACGACATTAAATTCACTGTGAGCCAGAAGAAGTTCCGTCTTTGCTTGCATCAACAGTTTGAACTCGTGATCTGTGATGATCGGTCATCGTGCCTTTCAGTAGCACAAAAATCCCCCTGCAGCCCGCTGTCATCTGATATCCTGCTGCTAATATTGGCTTCAGCTCTACATTTGACTGCCAGTTGTTGTGTGTGAATCCTGCCAGGCTGAGTCACATCCAGAATATTCTGACTGAAGGAGAACGCTGCCGTGTTGCTGGGTGAGCAGGATGACATGAAAGGAAACTTCTAGCTGATCTCCATCAAAAGACAACAGATTCACCAAGTCTGATTTACATGTTGTGCTGTTAGCTAACGAGCTAATCAGCAGTTTATCCTGCAGTCAGCTGGTGGAGATGCGTTCTGTTGTTGGTCCGCCGCTAACTGCTGCTACAACCACAATCTCTCCTTTTACAATTCTGTTCAGTAAAAATATTTGGCTGGTTAAGTTGCAGGTCTGTGTGAATTATGGTGACCAGGTATTTGTATTATTCATCATGTTGATGTAAAGAGGCTGGGCTCATATTCTCCTGTGCTAACAGAAAAGGAGAGGGAGGATAAAACAGAAATAAATGGCGTCACATTAACAGTCGGACCTAAAGTCAGCGTTTAAATGTATGTCATCTTATATTCAGACTGTCGCAGAGAGCCGACTGGAGCCAGACGTTGTGTGCCGGCTGATATTTTTACCTGACAAGTCTTCACTGCCTCCAGACCAGTGGATCCAGTTACAGCCCTGTTCCTGTTCTCACCACAGCAGACGGGGCCTCCCAGCCACTCCTCCAGGGCTTGCCGTCGCTCCCTCGGCAGTTAGCATGACATGTTGATCTTGTGTTTGACTGCACTCAAAGAAAAACACGTGCTGATAAGAGGCGTGTTGGCTGCGTCTGAGAGCAGCTTACAGACGAAAAACAGCTGAGACGCTCATGTACAGTAACATGAACATAAATATGTAGAGTAATTATAGCAGAGGAGGCCGCTGTGGCTGCTGTGAATGGTCAGTGGTACTGCTCTGTGGGCCTGGTGTCAGTGGACTGGTCTTTTCATGTCTCTGATCTAAAACCTAAATAGGTCCTGGCTGACCCTGAATCTGTCCGTGGTCAGAAGGAATCAGAGTGAATGTTGACGTGTGGAAGTGGGTTGATGACTCTCAGTTCTTTGTGTGACTGGAATGTGATGCAGAGGTGTGGTGTTTTTAAAAACAGCTGCTGTCCTGTAACACACAAGTTCTCAGTTGTATTCTTGTTGGCTGTTGCTGTTAAAGTTTAGCAATTACTATTTAACACAAGGCTGCTTAACCCTGGACTATTTAACCCTGGGCCACAGAGAGCCCAGAGCCAGCTTCATCTTTGGTCACAGCCGTACTGTTTGCCTGATTTTTGGGTTGGGACAGTTTGGTTATCTTAAATTGTCATCTTATTTGAATTAAAATTATTTTACTTTATTTTACCCTGTCTTATTTAAAATTGTTTTATCTTACAACAAATTGTTTGATTTTACAATAAATTATAAAATATCTTAACTCCAACCATCTTAAATTATCTTATGATCAGTTACAAAAATCCTGTTGCTTCCCACTAATCTTAATCCTGTGTTTTTGATTAGATTCATCTGAAGACTCAGGCAGCCTGTTTTGCAGTTAGCCCTGGGATAAGCATACAGATATTGATTATTTAGAGTTAAGTGTGAAATAAGTCATAGTAGGAGCTTAGCTAAGAGCTAAGTGTACGTAAAAAGTCGTGTTTGTAAGATAAACTAAATCAAGAGTGCATTGAAGCTACAAGCAGTTAAAGTTTGACCCTCGTCCTCCTTCGTTCTCTCAGGACTCTGAATCTTTGGACCGCTGCATCCAGACGGCTCTGTCAGCCCTCTACCCGCCATTCCAGGCCACATCCCCGACTGTCCTCTGTCAGGTCCTCAACGTGGTGGAGAGTTGCTACAGAGGAGACGGTCTTCGCTACCTGATCCACTTCCTGTTGCCTGCAAAGGAGTTCTTAGTAAACCTCCAACAAGATGCCTGTGTGAGTATCCCTATATCTGTCTGATTTTAGTGTCTGTAGGGGCTGTAAAGGTCACGTTCACCCAGTCTTTAGGAGCTAGGGGCTAACATCCTGTCAGTGGAGGCTACTGTCCTGTCGGTGGAGGCTACTGTCCTGTCGGTGGAGGCTACTGTCCTGTCGGTGGAGGCTACTGTCCTGTCGGTGGAGGCTACTGTCCTGTCGGTGGAGGCTACTGTCCTGTCGGTGGAGGCTACTGTCCTGTCGGTGGAGGCTACTGTCCTGTCGGTGGAGGCTACTGTCCTGTCGGTGGAGGCTACTGTCCTGTCGGTGGAGGCTACTGTCCTGTCGGTGGAGGCTACTGTCCTGTCGGTGGAGGCTACTGTCCTGTCGGTGGAGGCTACTGTCCTGTCGGTGGAGGCTACTGTCCTGTCGGTGGAGGCTACTGTCCTGTCGGTGGAGGCTACTGTCCTGTCGGTGGAGGCTACTGTCCTGTCAGTGGAGGCTACTGTCCTGTCAGTGGAGGCGACCATGAAGCATTTGAAGTCAGTCAGTCTGTGTCTGTGGAGGGGCCAGGTGAAGGATCGCTGCTACAGGATGAGTTTGGTACAAACTCTTTGGATATGACTCGTTGTTTTGATGAACGTTTACTGTGACTGTCATCACCCAGTAGATCCTCAGCCAACTGAGTGAAACAACAAGAGCTCTCTGTATGTTTTGCGTCATGCTTCAGCAGTCGGATATGATGTAGGAGGACAGAACAATCAAGAGGCTGTGATTCAGGAGATTATCAGTGGATATGAGTCAGTCTTCACTCTGATGAAGTGACTCTCTCTCACTCTCTCCAGTCATGTCTGTTCTTGCCTGTTGAATACCGCGTGCTGGTTGGCTCATGTGTCATGTTTAGTTAAGGTGACTCTGTGGGATCGTCACTCACCTGCCTGCTGCTGGGTGTGGCCCCGCCCACATCAGACAGAGGCGATGCTGTTCAGGAAAAAGTCAGGAGGAAAACTGAAAAGTGTGTTTGGTGTGTCGATGTGTTTATGATTTTTGATGTGTTTAATGTGAATGTCCACAAACGTGATGCAGTGTGTTTGACTGGATACAGCTGAACCACAGCTGGACAAGCTTCAGAGTTGACATTTGGTTGTTGAGGCATCTAAAACACTGTGTGTTTCAAAGTGTTACTGTATAACCTACTAATAGATATATTCTCCTCTCCTCCTCCTCCTCCTCCTCCTCAGTTGCAGTACTGTGGTTTCTTGTTTCGTCATGAAGGCTGGCCTCTGTGTGTCCATGAGAAGGTAGTGGTTCAGCTCTGTCCGTTGGACCAGCGCCTCCTCCGTCCAGGAGACTTCTACCTGGTGGTTTCTCCTCCTTCAGCTGCTCCTCCTCCTTCTCGAGCACACGGCGCCTCCTGCAGGAGCACTGTTAGCTCCTTTCCCCGCCTGCTCCTGTGCAGTGTGTCAGCCGACAGCCATCATGTGGAGCAGCAGGAGGTGCCGGAGATAGCCCTGCGGTCCCTCTTCAGCATGGCCTGGTTGGACTCTGTCAACAGGGAGAGGGAGCAGCGAGGAGCGTCCCGGCTGGAGCGCTGCCTCCTCTCTGCCCACGGAGACGTCTTCAGGGTCCCCTGGGAGGACCTGGTCTACCCACAATTCATCAGCCGGCGCCACACCTCCCTGCAGGAGGACAATGAGTTGTCCGTTAAGGATGGAAATATGTTGATTAATAGAACGCACAATCCCTGTAGAGATTCTAACACCTCAGGACAGAATGCAAAGCTCCTCCCATCATCTTCAAAAACTGACCAATCACCAGCGAGCAGCGAGGACTCGGAGGGCGAGTATGTGGAGCTGACGGAGCTCCCGCTGCCTCGCTTCTCCCCACAGAAAGGCTCCTTAACCCAGTCCATCAGCCTGCAGCACCGAGCCAGGACCGGCACACACACCACGACACACACACCTCACAACACTACTGCTCCAACACACACCACGACACACACACCTCACAACACTACTGCTCCAACACACACCACGACACACACACCTCACAACACTACTGCTCCAACACACACCACGACACACACACCTCACAACACTACTGCTCCAACACACACTCACACCGTCGGTACCACACACTCCTCCTGGTCCTGTGTGGAGGTCAGTTCTCACACTGAGCGTTGCTCCAGCCTCATCCAGGAGAACCTCAATCAGGACTCCTGTGTACCTGTCATCCTTACCCCCATCTCCTCCACCTCCACCACCTCCTCCTCCTCTGCTCCACCTGAAATGGTGGGAACCTCCAGCTGTGAGATTGAGCGCTGGACGTCACAGGAGCAAATAGAAGGTACTGATTCAGGCAGGAGTGTGAAGCTAAACACTAACCAGGCAAACTACACAGAACAGAGGGGGGAGGAGGAGGAGGAGGAGGAGCAAGGAAAACAGGTGGAGACGGAGAGGGAGAGGGAGGAGGGAGATGTAATGGAGAGACAGATGGATATGGTAGCATCAGGTGATGAAGGTGAAGAGAAGGAAGAACAGCTGGAGGACACAGAGTTTAGAAGAGATGAAGATTTACTGTTGCACACACACACTGCTGAAGAGGGAGGAGAAAGGGGGGAGGAGGAGGAGGAGGAGGAGAAGAAAGGGGAGTTGGATGAGGGAGACGGTGAGTTAGAGGAGGATGGAGCAGAAGAGGTAGAGGTAGAAGAGGAGGTTCAGGTTATAGTTGTACAGCAGAGGCAAGAAAGAAGGCAGGAGGAGCAAGTGATGACAGAAGAGGAGAGAGGAGGAGGAGGAGAGAGAGGAGGAGAGAGAGGAGAAGAGAGAGGAGGAGAGAGAGGAGAAGAGAGAGGAGGAGAGAGAGGAGGAGAGAGAGGAGGAGAGAGAGGAGGAGAGAGAGGAGAACAAATACACAGAGATGAGAAAGCAGACTTATGTTTGAAAACACACTCTGAGGACTCTTATTCTGAAAACCGCACACTACAAATGCACTCTGAGGACTCTTATTCTGAAAACCATACTCCACACACTAACTATGAGGACTCTTATTCTGAAAACCAGACACTACAAAAACACTCTGAACACACACACACTGAAGAGTCCAACACAGCAGCGATGGATCCTGACTCACTTTGGACTGAACTGTCTGAAAATGGACCGCAAAAACAGGAGGAGAAGAAGGAGGAAGAGGAGGAGGAAGAGGAGAGCAGCTGTGAGGAGGTTGGTGGAGGAAGAACTGCAGAGCTTCAGAGTGAAGGTACAGAAACCTGTTTCTCCTCCTCAATCTCTTTTTCCCTCCTGCTTTTCATCCCACAAACCATCAGACTCTCTCTCTCCATGTATCACCTCCTCCTCCTCCTCCTCCTCCTCCTCCTCCTCCTCCTCCTCCTCTGATTGGCTGAATTAGTCCTCCTCATCCTTCCCTCATACCTTCCTCCTCACCTCTCTCCTCAGTATAAACTCACACTTCACCTCCTGTTCTAATCTAACACACTTCCTGTTTGGATGTAGATAATGTAGAGCTGACAGGAGCAGATGTAGCGAGCTAACAGGCTAGTTGATGAACTGGTTATAATGGAGTAGTTACTGGGACCGGCTCTTCATATGTGGACAGTAGAATTATTCAGATTATAATGCTGACGATTTGATCCGAGTTGAAGCTGGTTTAAAGTCGATCTGGAACTGTTATAGCAACAAGTTGATCAAAGCTGATCAGGGCTGAGAAGTTTTACTGGGTTAGATCAGTAAAGTTCAGATGTTCTCATGTCTCACACTGAGAATAAGAGTGTTGATATAAATTAGAATTTAGGTGAGAAGATGATGGTCCTCATGAAGAGTGATTTAAATGTATACAAGACTGAAACTACAACAAAAAGCAGTTTAAAAGACTTGAACTCAACTCGACCTCACAGTAAGCCTGAGAATAAAGTGTTAACAGAGCTGTGACTCCAGGCTGCAACAGCAGGTTTTCCACAGTCAGTGTGCTGTTAAATTTAGAGGAAAGGCAACAATCATCATGACTTAGAGAACAGAACATCTCTTCCCTCCAGCTGTTTAAAACACACTCAGACACTTTTCACTGCATGCTCCTTTAAATCCTAAAGACTTGATGTTCAGTGTAGCTCAGCAGCTGCTGTCAGTAAAGATGATTTGATTCAATAAAGTCCAGTCTCACCCCTGCAGAACTCCTTCAGAGTATTTGTTGTTACTCACATTCTGAAGAAGGTGTGCAGGGTCCAAAACATGAGATTGATTTACAGTCAATGTAAAGTATAAATCTGTGCATTATATTGATGCTGAGCTACTCTGAGGCTCCTGCAGAAGTAATGAAGACTTTTCTTAACCTCTTAAAATCTCATCAAAATAATCTTCATGAGTAATAAAAAGATATATTGTAAAGATTAAATCATGATGTAAAAAATGCAGCTGGAGCACAAATTCATACTTGGTCCAGTGTGATGTGTTCAGGGTCACTGTGACTGTCTGCTTCTTAAAGGAATAGTTCACTCTAGAGCGAAATTCAGTCATTATGGACTCACCCTCATGCTGATGAGAGTCCGGTGTAGCTTCTTATTCCTCAGAGTGCAGCTGGAGACCCGCTGGGTTCCCTCCTGCAGGAATAATCCATATAACGGGCGTCAATGGTGCCCGAGACGAAAAGGTCCATAAAACTACACAAAAACTTTGTAATATTCCTCCATACTGCTCGTCCGCTGCAATCCAAGTGTCCTGAAGTGGCGACATCCAGAGTTTACTGGAAACAACGTCATTTAGTCCATTTTTCTAGCCTGAACAGTCACTATGCTGTATCTGCCTGGAGGCACGAGGCTCCTCACAGCGTTTGCACTACGGAAGCCGCCAGACAAGATGAACGAGACTCGCGACAGATACACACCGGTATTTACTTCCAGGACACTTGGATTGCAGCGGACGAGCAGTATGGAAGAATATTACAAAGTTTTTGTGTAGTTTTATGGACCTTTTCCTCTCGGGCGCCACTTAAGCTCGTTATATGGATTTTTGCTGCAGGAGGGAACCCCGCGGGTCTCCAGCTGCACTTTGAGGAATAAGAAACTACACCGGACTATCATCAGCATGAGGGTGAGTCCATAATGACTGAAGTTTGTTTTAGAGTGAACTATTCCTTCAAAGGCTGTTCGAGGGTACAGAGTTCATGTCTGTGTTCTGTCCCAGTGAAGGTCCTCACAGGTTCAGTGTAAAAACTCAAATGTGTGTAAACATGTCAGTCAGTGTGTGTTTGTGTCATCTGTCCACAGGTCTCAGCAGTCAGTCACATGTCAGTGTGTCTACTGGTCCCAGTCCAACAGAACCAGAGCCACCAGCAGCCTCTCCAAAGCTGGACCAGTCAGCTGCTCCCACAGTCCAACCACAGCTCACCAGGCCCTCTCAACCCCACCACTCCCAGCAGTCCAGCTTCTACAGCGTGCTGCTGAGATCTGGAGCTCTCTGTCTGCCAGGTGAGAACAACACAACCCTCCTGTGGACCTCACCTGAACCAGGACCAACTTTAAAGAGAGATCAACGACTTCTGTAATGAAGCTAGACGTGGTCGTCATGTTCAAAAGCATCTTCACTGTGTCCACAGTGACTCTGACAGAGTGACTGACAGGAACATTACACACAGACAAACATGTCAAATACAGTTTGTTCTGGTCCGTTTCCTCACAGCAGTTCTTTTACGTTTGTGTTTACTTTGTATTTAAAGATATCAAATCAAAAACATTATCAGGTAAGATTCACTGTATTATCCTCACAAAGCGAAACAAACTGAGTCAGCGAAGGAGGATCAGACCAGTGACCCTCAAGCTAAAAACTGTCTCCAGTTAACAGTAAAATATGGAGTTGGACTGTGAGTTGATGCATTCACTGACATCAGCAAACTCATCCTGGCTCTGTGTCTGTAGGATCCAGAGACCGGAGCGGTCGAGCTCTGCTGACCGTCTGTACCTGGAACTCTATGTGGTCGAACCCTGACTGTGACAGCGCCGAGCTGCTACGCCTCCTCCTCTACTACACCTCCACCCTCAGGTAAGAACCCCACCTGCTTCACAGCTCTAACTCCCGTCAGAGTAGAGTTAGACATCTCTGACATCACTTCTTGTGTGGAACAGGAAGGAGGTGCAAGCGTTGGGGCTGACAGTGCTGGTGGATGCCCGCAGAGCTGCTCCTGCTGCCGCCCTGTTCTCCGCCCTCAGGTCCCTGCAGGTGAGTCTGAAACGACACCACCCGGGAACATGAATACTTTCAGTGAGTTATTTAGGTTTTCGAAAACAGTGACCACAGAAGAATTATACAAATAAACCACAATAACAAAGGATCCATTAATTTCTATCTCCTTAATTTCTGGGTGTTGACTGTCAAATAATTGACTTTCTTTAGATATAAGCAGTGACAGGAGACGCTGCGAGAGGCGTCTGATATTAACTTAACATATTAACTTTGATTCTGACTTATAACCAAGCTCCTCCTACTGTGTGTGAAGTGAGTTTTAGATGACAGTCCTTGAGAAAACTTGATGCTGTGGTATATTCATGTCTTTACTGGTGACTGTCCAGGACTTTACTTTGTGAGATTAATCAGCAGAGGAGATGATGAGAAAAAAAAACAGTTGCAGTTAAAACTCATAAAACCAGTGAACATGACACCAGTCGCAGGTCCACCACACCACTGAGTTCTGTGGCCTCACACACACACGTGTGTTCTGATCGGTCCCTGACCAGCAGAGGGCGACAGTTATACAAACTGGTGATGAGCAGAAAGCTTTTCAGTGATCAACTTAAATTCTGCCTGCTGAATCAGAACAGTCTGTACTGTTGGATAAATGGACCACATTAAGGGCGTACTGATCCAACACTACCTGACCTCTAACTGTATTTACAGGTGAAACTGTCATAGTTCAGTGAAGTCAGACTGGTTATGTTGTCACAGACCTGACAGCCTCCAGACAGACACATTAAACCGGACTGGCACTGGTTGACTGACAGTGAACTCAACACAGTCAGATTACACTTTATATTAACCTGTAACATCAGAGTTCTTCACAGGGATCATTGTTCTTCAAGAAGAAATGATCCGAATTCTTAAGGAATCAGTTTAAAAACTGAAACATGAAAACAGGTGAAAGTTGCATGAGAAAATATCTGAAATGTAAACTCTGAAAATGAAACCTCAGATCGTTTTCATCCTGCCAAAACTCAGACTAAACACCCTGAACATGTCTAAATGTTTCAGCTCTGGACCTTTGAGGTGGTTGAAGTGTTGTTTAATGAATGAATGAATAACAGTGATGGTGAAAGCTGAGATTATACAGATGATTAAAAAATAAAAGATGTAACTCAGAATATTTAAATGTGTCCTGTAGCAGCTCTACATCCTGGTGTGATTACCCTGTGCTGTTTACCTGCCCTCACCTGTACTGGGGTGTGTGTGTGTGTGTGTGTGTGTGTGCGTGTGCGTGTGTGTGTGCGTGCGCAGGAGGACACACCAGGCTCGGTCCACACTGTGCTCCTGCTGGTCAACAAGGACTCGTCTCTACGTCTGGACAAACCTGCAGCCATACAGGTAACACCTGACACCAGGTCACTCTCTGGTTACCTGTACAGAAAACTACCTGTAATCCAGATAACACACACCATGATGTTTAGAGCAGCTGACTGAAGGAGACTGACTGTACCTGGTTTGCAGGTGGAGGTGTTGAGCTCTCTGAAGTCTGTTCAGAAGCAGGTGGAGCTGCAGCAGCTTCCTGCAGAGTTCGGAGGATCTTTGAGCTTCAGTCAGAGCAGCTGGCTCTACTTCAGATCGGTCAGTACTACATGCACGCACACACACACACACACACACACACACACACACACACACACAGTCAGGCTGTGATAGGCTGGTCACAGGTAGCCTCACCTGTGTGGCCCCTCACAGAGCCTGAAGCAGCTCCTCTGTTTCCATTTCAGTGTTTGTATCTGGTGCACAATAAAGTCACTTAATGCAGCTTTGAAGAAAAAACAGGTGATGGAGACAAATAAGTGTTTGTCTTTAAACTTTAATAAGTTTAATTTCTGCAGACTTGTCACCTGAGGAAAGTGTTTAATACCCACGATTGATAGTGTTGTCTTTGTTTGATCAGAGAGTGGAGCAGCTGACCCATCAGTGTGAGAACGTCATCAAGCTGCTGAAGAAAACCATCAACATCCTGCACTCCACACCGCTCCCTGCTGCAGCTCAGGTAGCACACACACACACACACACACACACACACACACACACACACACACACACACACACACACACTTCTTCTTCTTCTTCTGTGGTTCAGACCGACTGAACCAAACTGATATGATGATGATATTATTATTATTATCATTATTATTATTATTGTTATTAGTTACATTCCTCAGCTCCAGATCCTGTACGACGTTGTGTTCACTGACCCCAGAGAACTCAGGAGATCTAACCCCTCTCTCTCTTTCCCAGGATGCCCAGCTGCTGTTGTCCAGGTACAAGGCGGTGATGCGTAGCATCCTTGAAGACAGCCGATTGGTACAGTTGCAGCAGGAGGGCGGAGCCTCTCTGTCGTGGCTCCGCAGAGAGGAGAGCAGCGTGGGTGTGAGCGAAGACCAGCAGGCGGCGGTGGAGGCGGTGTCGACTCTGTACGAGGAGGTGGACGAGCTGCTGCACCGCCTGGTGACTCTGTCCAACTCCAGGACTCAGCAGCTCAACTTCACCCTGGAGTTCAGGAGCCTGGAGCAGGGCTTCAGTGAGGTCAGTCGGTACCGACATACCGATGTTGACGATAATCGTGATATTTAAAAAATGAAATTGTTTATAAAACACATGATAATACCATGTTAATATTTCAGTGCCTCTTAACTCATTTTGTGAAACTCTCACTTTGTGATTGTAGATGGTCGTTATTCACCTTAACACTGTTCATCACCGCCATAAAACACAAGAGTAATTGTTCCTTTTATACAATGATGTTTACAGACTCTCTCCAACTACTAACACTTTTATTTTGAGTGTAATTCATTTTTCAAAACAGACAGTGAACAAAGTTAAAGCTGACCTTGACTGAGCTTTTTTCCCTCACATTTTCTACAGACATCGTGATGATATCGTTATCATGAGTTCTTCAGGCCACGATAATTGTGTAGTGACAATCTGATATGATGACAGCTCCACTCAGACATGTGTGGTCACACTGTCAGTTCATCCTCCAGTTTTAACATTATAATAACATTATTGTCATGTTAATGTGATGATTCAGATGTTTAATCTCATGTCTGTACGTGTTCTGTGTTGGATTCATGGTCAGCAGCTGCTGTTATCAGACAGTTTACAGAGTGACAGGAAACATGCAGAGGATCAGATGTTACTGAAGACCAAGTGTTTTCAGATGTCCATCAAACAGGAACATGAACACAACTGTGTGTGTGTGTGTGTGTGTGTGTGTGTGTGTGTGTGTGCGCGTGTGCGTGCATGTGCGTGCATGTGTGTAGGTGAGGTCGTGGCTGGAGGATGTCGGAGAGCTTCGTCTGAGGAGTCTGAATGAACCGGAGGATTCTCTGGAGCTGCTGAACAAAAAGCAACAAGACTTCAAAGATTTCCACACGACTGCATATGTACGACTCTCTCACACTCTCACACACTGACACTCACACATACACACTCACACTCTCTCAGATGAACCCTCAGATGTTTACCGCCCTTCTTCTTCTTCTCTCTGTAGGATCACTGTAGACGAGGTGAGGAGTTGTTGGCTCATCTGGAGCATTGGGGCGACATGTCATCAGCTGACCTCCACGACTACGAGGTCAAAGTTCACTCTTTCTGGGCTCAGCTTCAGGATTTCTCCCAGCGGGTCAAGACCACGGGCCAGAACATCGAGCGGGCCGTCGGACTGTACCGCTTCTTAGACCAGGTATAGTACTTTTCATTCTGAAGCTTGTAGTGGCTGCTGTTTTTACTCTGTATTCATTTTGAATTCAAACATCAACTTTTCCAAATATATTTTGAACTGATGAGCTTTTAAAGTTTCTAAAGGTGCCAAATAAGTGCAGTGAATGAAATCCAGCCTCATGGGGTGAGATGGTCGCATCAGAATCATGTTGTGGTTCGTCTTCACACCAGAGGAGGCTGGAAATCACTTAGTTTTAACCTTCAGTGTTCACATTCAAACCTGTACGCTGTTTTTCACAAGTCTGCTGTACACGGAAATGATGATACCAGACATGTGATACTGATCGATTCCAGTGGATCCTGGTGGATCTTTACTGGATCCTGGCAGATCATTTCTGGATCCTGGTGGATCTTTACTGGATCCTGGCAGATCATTTCTGGATCCTGGTGGATTCTGATGGATCCTGGTGGATTCTGATGGATCCCGGAGGATCCTGATGGATCCCGGAGGATCCTGGTGGTTCACGTCTGTTGGAGGATCTTTTGTTAGATGTTGCACTGTTTACTCTCTGTTAAAAATCAGCTGTGAAGAATAAACAGACGTATTGAAGAGATACAGTCATCTGGTTCTGGTTCACCACACTGACTGTTTGATTCCTTCATCATCACATTCAGCTCATTTATTTTAAATCCATCAGACACGTTTTAGTTTAACAGAGCAGCTGCTTTCTTCTGTCTGTGTGATGAAGCTTTGACACATCTCCTCCTCCTCCTCCTCCTCCTCAGATCGTCCTTCCTGTGTGTGTGTGTGTGTGTGTGTGTGTGTGTGTGTGTGTGTGTGTGTGTGTGTGAATCTGCTTCTTTCTTTCTTCTGTGTTGTTTCCTATCTAATGTCGATGTTGTGATGATCTATAGATGTCCAGTGAAATCAACAGAAGTTTAAGAATAAACATACTTGCAGGTTTGAATACAGATGAATCATCTTCGTCACACTGATGACAAACATTCATTAAAATGTCCTCGTTATGATCTGTACAGCTGAATGAACAACGGTCCTTCTCACATGTGGAACAGTTCTGATGGACCTCGAGCTCGATCACACAGAAACGCGTGGCCAGTAAACCCGTTGTTGTCCTGTGGTACAGCACACCAGGCTGCTGCTGTCCTGCACTGACACTCACTTTCTACCAGTGGTTGAAATATGTTCAGCCTTTGAGTCGCACGGCTCTTCCCATTAATTACTTATGAGCATGCAGCCGGGCTCCACTGCTGCTCCACGCTGTTTAGTCCAAATCACACTTTTCCAAGGTGTTTTTAAAGTGACTGCACCTGTAGCAATGAGTCTCTGTGTGATCGGGTCTAAATCGATGAATACAGACTACCGCCACCTGCTGGTATGGAGAGGTATTTCCTCTCATGCAGGAGCTGAACGTACAAGCTGGTTGTCCATCGGCTGTAGTTTTTGTGGTGTGTTCAAGTGCAGCTTTTGATCTCTGAGCCAGGAGAAGATGTTTACCCCCATACTCTAGTGTGTGTGT
>NC_133218.1:39397799-39407799 GCF_040436345.1 Pagrus major
TGAGGACAGTTCAGAGGTGAGTTTTCAGTGTGCATGTGTGTGTAGAGTTTCTGTCCTGATGTCCCTCCATCATTGTGGATTCAGGACAGACAGTCTTGATTACGTAGAGGGGTAGCTCAGCCCTCCTTGTGGGGACGGAGTATCAGCTGATTGGCTGTAGTGGAGTGTAGTGGACAGGCTGGAGTGTTTGGTTGGACCAGGTCCTGGATGTGTGATGGACCTGGACCAGTGGCAGTAGAGCACGTAAGTCCCAGGTCTTTGAATCAGGTTTAGGCAGCCTCCACTAGCTGGTGCAGGGTGGGAGAACTTGGGTAGAGTCTGGATGAGTTGCAGAGGTCTGATGGGACGTGAAGGTGGACCAGTCAATGAAAACAACCTGGACCAGAACCTGCTCGGCCTCCTGGGTGAGGAACGTACATGTCCTCCTGATGTTGTGGAGGGTGAATCTACAGGAGCAGTGACGTTACAGTGACGATGCAGTGACGTTACAGTGATGTTACAGTGGCGGTGCAGTGGCGGTGCAGTGACGTTGCAGTGATGTTACAGTGACGTTTCAGTGACGGTGCAGTGACGTTACAGTGACGTTACAGTGACGGTGCAGTGATGGTGCAGTGGCGGTGCAGTGATGTTACAGTGGCAGTGCAGTGACGTTTCAGTGACGGTGCAGTGGCGGTGCAGTGGCAGTGCAGTGATGTTGCAGTGACGGTGCAGTGACGTTTCAGTGACGTTTCAGTGACGTTTCAGTGACGGTGCAGTGACGGTGCAGTGGCGTTGCAGTGACGGTGCAGTGGCAGTGCAGTGATGTTACAGTGACGGTGCAGTGACATTACAGTGGCGTTACAGAGCTTCTTATAAACTGTCCCCTCCTGTTTAAAGTAGTTCCTCTTCCAAACCCAGACGTGTCTGACAGTGATGTACTGTCATGTTGTATTGAAGCTCTCTGATGTTTCAACCACAGATGTTTTCTGCTGCATCAGTTTAGACACATCTCTTCGGAAAATCAGCCCATCAGATTTAAATCTTTGGACGCTTGAAGATCTCTGCTGGAATTTAAAGTGTTCTGAGTTTGAGTAAAGCTTGTAGACATGAGCAGCAAGTTGTATCATTGTGCTTTGTGTTGAATGATCTCTGGTTGTTTTGAGGCTCAGCTGATCTGCACTCTCAGGACGTGGAGTTCTGTTCATCCTGTTCCAGAAACTCTTCTCAGAGGACACAGTGAGATAAACTAGTGGAGAACAGTTTGATTCAGAATCAGACAATTGTTGTTGGTGTATAAATGTACATATACAGTATAAATGTAGAGACATTATTAGAGAATATTAAACACTAAACTAAAAGTATAGTGTAAAGATGTAAAAAGAGATGAAACTCAAATCTGACAAACCAACAAAACACAAACAGCTGTCAGTATTATAATCCTGCACTCCTCATTAAATCAAAATAAAGTAAGTGATAGTTTATGATCTGCTCTGACAGTCAGGAGACTTTATGCTAACATTTTAAAACACATCATAGGAAGCTCCTTCCACTAAATATGTTGCTGTGTAAACTGTTTGAAGTGGGACTCCTCCTCCTCCTGCTTCCTCCCTCCTCCCTCCTGCCTCCTCCCTCTCTGAAGGAGCCCTCCCCCCTCCTCCTTTCATCTGGTTTTGGAGGGTTTTGTCCCCTCTCCCTCCTCTTTGGTTGACTGGGTCCTGGAGTCCTGCAGGGTCACTGTCCCCAAAAACCAGAGCCTGTCTGGTCCTGTTCAGCCACCCTCCTCCTCCTCCTCCTCCTCTCGCCTCTGCAGCACAATAACAACCACATGGTATTTTAATTAGAGTCTACCGGTCAGCTCTCTTCTCTTTTCCATATTCATATTCTGGCTCAGTTTGACTCGGCTTGACTCTGTTTGACTCGGCACGTCAGCCCAGCGCAGCAGGGATTATCTCCATGACAACAAGGCTACCTGCTTGAAGGTGTGTCTTTAACTGACGCAGGGTTTGTCTTCAGTCGGCGACGTTTAAAAATTGCGAGAAGCATTTTTCCTATTTTCTGTCACTTTATAGCCCAAACAGTTGAGACAATGATGGAAGTATTTGTCAGTTTTAGCTCTGATCACAGCTGACATTCATTTCTGCTGCTCATGACAGTTTAGCTGTTCTCAGAAGCTGTAAAAGACTTCAGGTCTCATCTGAACTGTTAGCATCGTGTTTATCTGCAGCTCTGACAGAAGTTCAGTGGAGCCACTGAGCTCATCAGTCCTGGAGGTCAAACTACCTGCTGACAGGAGCAGGACTGGTTTTACTGGTCAGCTCCCAGTGTGGCTGTGGGACGGGGAGCTCTGACAGTGTTGTGTAGATACATTTCAGAGGAAAAGAGACGGATCCTCGACATGTGTCCCCATCAGGACAGAGACAGATCCTTGACATGTGTCCCCATCAGGACAGAGACAGATCCTTGACATGTGTCCCCATCAGGACAGAGACAGATCCTTGACATGTGTCCTCAGTAAAACCAAACCCTGGTGAACCTCACAACATGTCTGACCACGTCTGTGTCTGTTTGTTTTGTCAGCTCTGCCTCTACTCTCTCCAGAGTTTAGTCTCACCCTCCCTCAGATGTGATGTTCACTCAGTTTGTGGGAAACACTTCATGTACCTCACAGAGTGTTGAGTTTGTGGGAGATTGAGACATTATTAATAAAGTCTGACGTCTCTGCTGCTCAGAGGAGCGACAGAGCACTGTCCTGTCTGTGACAATGAAACACAGATTTCATGTCCTTCATCAGTCTGTCCACCCTCCTCCTCTTCAGTGATAATTCACCCCAAAATCAAAAACCCCTGTCCTCTGACCTGTAGTGCTGGTTATCTATCTAGATCCTTTCGTTGTGAGGTGTTGAATTTTGGAGATATCAGTCGTACAGATGTCTGACTGCTCTGTCTGTGTTTTTGTCTGTCTGTGTTTCTGTCTGTCTGTGTTTCTGTCTGTCTGTGTTTCTGTCTGTCTGTCTGTCTGTCTGTGTTTCTGTCTGTCTGTCTGTCTGTCTGTCTGTGTTTTTGTCTGTCTGTGTTTCTGTCTGTCTGTGTTTCTGTCTGTCTGTCTGTGTTTCTGTCTGTCTGTGTTTCTGTCTGTCTGTGTTTCTGTCTGTCTGTCTGTGTTTCTGTCTGTCTGTCTGTCTGTCTGTCTGTCTGTCTGTCTGTGTTTCTGTCTGTCTGTCTGTCTGTCTGTGTGGGAACTGAGCAGCTGCAGTGATCAGGACACATCAGTGGCTAATCAGTTTGAAGGGCAGTCAGCCGACACACACACACAGTTGACCCAGTGGCCTACTGTAGGGTGTGTGTGTGTGTGTGTGTGTGTGTGTCTGATGGTCCATATGGTTTCATCGTTAGACAGCAGCACGACAACAATAAGTTTCAATTATGTTTGTGACGGTTTGAGTCGAGATGATCCTGAAATATCAGTCACTCTGAGGTTTCACTGAACTCTGGCTCTAACCAGTCTGTTAATCAATCTGTCATTAAATCTGTCACCCCTCCTCTTTCTCTCTCTGGCTGCAGCTCATATCAGCTGTCAATAATTAATGTAATTCACTCAGAAACTTGATGACAAAACTGTTCTGTGTCTAAACTCATCAAAGATCATCTGTGAGGGAGACGCTCTACTCTGTCACACCACTGTACAACCATAATGATTCTGTAGTTCAATAACTCCAACAGAGTGAGACCGAGTGAGTCGATGTGAAGTCTGAACAAGTGAGTCTGGAGTCTTCTGCAGAAGATGGCGAGTGACTCTGCTGTCCTGACGTTGGTCGGGAGGCGCCAGAACAGAGAAGAGTCGCGACTTCGCTGAGCGACCTTTGTTCGCTCTCAGCGATGGCGGTACCAGCCGGCCAGCTGATGTAGTGCAGCGAAGTGCTCGCGCTGGGCTGTGTGGTCTGACCAGTGTTTGGAGGTAGATGGGTGCAGTTCCGTTGACGGCCTTGAAGGCCAGCACCATGGTCTTGAATCGGATCCGGGCTGCAACAGGAAGCCAGTGGAGGTCACGGAGGAGAGGGGTCACATGGGAGTAACTGAGAAGAACTGAGGCTGTTATGATTATTTTATCTCCTGAGAGTTTGGGGTCTGGATTCTATCTTCAAGTCTATTCATCCAAATTCCTCCTGGAGTTAAGAATGAACTAACCAATGAATGACCTCAGTTTGTTTAGCCCCGCCCCTGTGATCACCTGACAGTCACCTGACTCCACACATCACACTTCACAGCAGATTTATAACACTGACTATTGTCTGTTCAAACATTAAAGCACAGAAGTTATAAATACAGTGTTTGTGTAACTCTTCAGTGGAGCATCATGAATGTTCCTGTGCAGCGCCCCCTGTTGGTCACGTTACAGTCTGGTGGATCATTTCCCATCAGCCATCAGTGCTGCTGCAGGATTGAACTGATCCTCTCCAGGCCTTGAAAAGTTTGGAAGGACCTACTTGGACTAAACACACACACAAACCTCATATGTTGCTGTGGAGTGTGTGTGTGTGTGTGTGTGTGTGTGTGTGTGTGTGTGTGTGTGTGTGTGTGTTTAGTGGTGAGGTAATGTGTTATTTGTCTGTAAGGAGACTCATTCAGTCCATCAGTGGAGGGAAGAAGGAGGCCTCTTCTTTCATTTATACCACACACACACACACACACAACACACACACACACACACACACTCCTCCCCCCCTCCTCACCCTCTGTGGTGAGGAGGGGGGAGGAGGTCGGCTCCTTTGTGGTGACACACACACACTTCAAAGCTTTTTCTCTACCAACATGGAGGGTGATGTCATTCTGTGTGTGTGTGTGTGTGTGTGTGTGTGTGTGTGTGTGTGTGTGTGTGTGTGTGTGTGTGTGTGTGTGTGTGTGTGTTTCTGACAGTACAGACTGTCAGAAACACACACACACACACACACACACACACACACAGTACAGAAGAGTGCTGGTTCTCAGGTCAGAGGTTGTCCTGGGGCCACACATGTGTATGATGTCACACATGAGCTCTGTCTCTGTCTCTCTGTCTGTCTCTGTTTGTTTCTCATCTGTCTCTCTGTCTGTCACTCGTCTGTCTGTCTCTCATCTGTTTCTGTCTGTCTCTGTCTGTTTGTCTCTTGTTTGTCTTTGTCTGTCTCTCACTCTGTCTCTGTCTCTCTGTGTCTCTCACTCTGTCTCTGTCTCTCTGCAGGTGTATGGCTGGGCACTGGAGGGTATGCGTCACCCTAGCTGCCATCACTATGGAGGACTGCACGCTGCCAGACAAATGCCAGGCTGTGATTGGCTGCCTGGAGGACTACCACCGCCCAGCACCCACCAATCTCAGACGGGCGTTTTGAGGAGATGAAGGCAGTGGCGGGCGAGCTGCGGGGCGAGCGAGGTCTCCGTCAGTGGAGCTTCGCCTGGTCCAAGTGTCAGGAGACCAAGAAGATGTTTGACAGGAAGATGGAGGCAGCGCTGCGGACACGAGACTCCGCCTACAGGCAGCGCTCAGACTCCACCCTCAGCAGGAGCTCCACCTCCTCCAGGAGAACCCTGTCAGGACTCTGGGGAGTCCATGAGACCTCCTCCTCATCCTCCTCCTGCCCCGTTGAGGAGGGTCACCATCACGTCCTCTCCTCCTCGTAACAGCTCCTCCTCCCTGCTCCCCATCACCTCCACCCCTCACACCCCCCAGCACACCCCACTCCTCAAGCGTTTGTTCCGCAGCTCCTCCTCAGAGGAGTCCTCCGATCGGGTGGACATCTGCTCCTCCAGTCCCAGCCTCCCCCGCCTTGGCTCCTTGGCCTGCTCCTCCTCCTCCTCCCTCTCGTCCGCCTTCTCTTCCAGCAGACGGCAGCAGCTCAGGAAGACTCAGAGCTTCGACTGTCCTTCCACCCCCGAGGTGACACGGTACGGTTCTCGTGCCCTCAGCGAGCCGGTGCGTCGAGGAAACACGGGTGTGTTCATCCGTGGACTGGAGGTCAGCAGCTCCGAGGCGGCCGACCACACGCTGTGCCCCAGGACGGGTGCTCACAGCTGGGCAGGACAGGGGCTCTGCAGCCCCGGGACACCTGGAACACCCAGAACCACCGGCAGCCCGGCGACAGACTCCCGACCCAGAGGAAGGTGGGTAATCAGAGAGAGGGTGGAGTCAGCTGTAACAAACAAACAGGTGACGATGATGATGTCATACCTGACAAGTTAAGATCCTCACAGAACAGCCAGACAGTTCCCTTCAGTAACTAAGTACATCTACTCAAATACTGTCTTTACTTCAAAGGGAAATCTTTACCTCACATTTATCTGACAGGAAACACACAACATACTTTTCAGATTAAGATTTTACACAAAATATTTGATTCTTAAAAAATGTTTTCAACATAAGAGTTTATTTTTCCAAAGTACCTTTGACAGATACTGTTGTGAAGGACTTTTACTCAAACAAAGAGTAAATGAGTATTTCTATATTCTGTTCCTTCAGTAAGGATCTGAATTTGTCACTCTCACAAAGAGAACAGTATTACTGAAGAACGCCCCCGGCTGGAGGACCAGGGGCTCAGACAGTCTGATGTACTTAGAGACTGTAAACAGATCATCAGACAGTGACACTGACTCGGTGATGACGAGTCACTAAGCAGAAGAAGAAGATAAAGTGCAAGAGAAGAAGAAAGGTCACAGGACACAGTTAACAGATCAGGTAGTTACAGAGGAAGTGTAGGAAGGAGCAGCTCAGGTCATCGTGTGTTTACATGTTCGTGTACTGTGTATGTTTCAGTAAGCTGCGTCACGTGGTGGAGGAGATGGTGACCACAGAGAGGGAGTACGTTCGCTCTCTGCGTTACATCATCCATCACTACTTCCCTGAGATGGACCGAGCCGACCTTCCTCAGGACCTGAGGGGCAAACGCTCCGTCGTCTTCGGGAACCTGGAGAAACTTCTGGACTTCCACAGTCAGTTCTTCCTCAGAGAGCTGGAATCCTGCTGGAAACACCCGCTGAGAGTGCCACACTGCTTCCTCCGACACGTAGGACTAACACACATACACGCACGCACGTGATATTAATATTAGAGGCACAAACGGGGCCTAAAGGGGGGTGTGTGTGTGTGTGTGTGTGTGTGTGTGTGTGTGTGTGCAGAAGGAGCAGTTCAGTCTCTACGCTCTCTACAGCAAGAACAAACCAAAGTCTGACGCTCTGCTCGCCAACCACGGGAACTCCTTCTTCAGGGTGAGAACTGCACTCATCGTGACCTTTAACCTCTGAACTCCATTCATGCTTTAACCTGTGTTCACTCTCTGTGACCTCTGACCTCCAGAGGGAGCTGCTGCACATTCCTCACATTCTTTAGAGAAAAACATCAACTGACGCTGACCCTCCTCCTCCTCTCCCTCCTCCTCCTCCTCTCTCTCCTCCCTCCTCTTCCTCCTCTCCCTCCTCCTCCTCTCCCTCCTCCTCCTCCTCTCTCTCCTCCTCCTCCTCTCTCTCCGCCCTCCTCCTCCTCTCTCTCCTCCTCCTCCTCTCTCTCCGCCCTCCTCCTCCTCCTCTCCCTCCTCCTCCTCTCCCTCCTCCTCCTCTCTCTCCTCCCTCCTCCTCTCTCTCCTCCCTCCTCCTCCTCCTCTCTCTCCTCTCTCCTCCTCCTCTTCCTCCTCCCCCCTGCAGAGGAAGCAGGTGGAGTTGGGAGATAAGATGGACCTGTCCTCCTACCTGTTGAAACCTGTTCAGAGGATGAGTAAATATGCTCTGCTGCTCACTGATCTCATGAAGGAGGTGGGCGGGGCTCAGGAGGCGGAGCTTGTGGCTCTGCAGGCTGCCACCAACATGGTCAAGTTCCAGCTTCGCCACGGCAACGACCTCCTGGCAATGGACGCCATCCGAGACTGTGATGTAAGTTTATTAATGCTGAACGAAAAAAGATTAAATCTGTCATCACAGACTGAACAAGACCTCCTTCCCTCCCTCCCTCCCTCTCTCCCCCCTCCTTCCCTCCCTCCCTCCTCCTTCCCTCCCTCCCTCCCTCCCTCCTCCTTCTCTCCCTTGTCCTTCCCTCCCTCGTCCTTCCCTCCCTCCCTCCCTCTCTCCCCCCTCCTTCCCTCCCTCCTCCTTCCCTCCCTCCCTCCTCCTTCCCTCCCTCCCTCCCTCCCTCCTCCTTCTCTCCCTTGTCCTTCCCTCCCTCGTCCTTCCCTCCCTCCCTCCCTCTCTCCCCCCTCCTTCCCTCCCTCCTCCTTCCCTCTCTCCCTCCTCCTCCCCTCTCTCCCTCCTCCTCTCCTCCCTCCTCCAGGTGAACCTGAAGGAGCAGGGTCAGCTGATCCGCCAGGATGAGTTCACTGTCTGGACCGGAAGGAGGAAATGTCAGCGTCATGTCTTCCTGTTTGAGGAGCTTGTTCTCTTCAGTAAACCCAAGAAGATGGAGGGAGGGCTGGATGTCTTCATCTACAAACACTCCTTCAAGGTAAAACCAGAATCCACTAGACCGCTCAGACTCCCCCAGACTCCTCCAGACTCCCCCAGACTCTTCCAGACTCCCCCAGACTCTTCCAGACTCCTCCAGACTCCCCCAGACCCCCTCAGACTCCCCCAGACTCCTCCAGACTCCCCCAGACTCTTCCAGACTCCCCCAGACCCCCTCAGACTCCTCCAGACTCCCCCAGACCCCCTCAGACTCCCCCAGACTCCTCCAGACTCCCCCAGACTCTTCCAGACTCCCCCAGACTCCTCCAGACTCCCCCAGACTCTTCCAGACTCCCCCAGACCCCCTCAGACTCCTCCAGACTCCCCCAGACCCCCTCAGACTCCTCCAGATCCCCTCAGACTCCCCCAGAACCCCCCCAGACTCCCCCAGACCCCCTCAGACTCCTCCAGACCCCCTCAGACTCTTGGGGGGGTCTGAATTGAGTTCATAGGTCATCGGGGAGGCAGGACAGGAAATTGTCAATCATGGCTACTGAAGCTAGCAAGCAGGTTACTCACTGGATTGCTGGAGAGTCGCCGCTATTTCCCCCAACATTGTCTTTTTTGAGTCTGATGGTCGTTCCTCGACGCCACAGCTCTACTTAACTGTTCCACCTGACAGCAGCATCTGTCTTCCTCTTCGCCATGTTTGCATGTACACATCAGAGTACTCTGTCATCCTATTGGTCAACGTCACAGAACAAGTCGCAGGAGATGTCAGACTAGGCAGGAAGATACAAAAAGTTGCTAGACTTTTTGTCGAGGTGTCGTGGAGCGTCCCAGATACAACATCGCTGTTCTTCAGTTATGTTACATTTCACGTCCGTTTGCCATTCCCGACATTTGTAATTGGGCCCGACGCTGGAAATGAGACGACCGCGACCAAATCGTGTGAAAGTCATCCTGAATTGGTGTGGTCTGATCCATCTCTGACATGTTCTGGAGCAATGTAGACCAAAATCTCTAAATTCAGCAGAACATTAAAAACGGTCTTCACCTGTCAAGTCTCCAGTTGAAGGACTCACTGAGCTCCTCTTTGTCCCTCAGACAGCAGATGTAGGTCTGACAGAGTCCTCAGGAGACAACGGGCTGCGCTTTGAGATCTGGTTCAGAAGGAGGACGTCCAAGAATCACACCTTCATCCTTCAGGCCGCCACAGCCGACGTCAAACTGGCCTGGACCACCGACATCGCCCGAATCCTGTGGACCCAGGCCACCAGGAACAAAGGTAGAGACAGGAGAGGGGGAGGAGGCAGAGCTGCTGTCTGTCTGTGTCATCACCTTCATCACCTGTGTGTGTGTGTGTGTGTGTGTGTGTGTGTGTGTGTGTGTGTGTGTGTGTGTGTGTGTGTGCAGAGATGCGTCTGAAGGAGATGGTGTCGATGGGAGTCGGCAACAAACCGTTTCTGGACATCCAGCCGAGCGACGCTGCCATCAGTGACCGAGCTGTTCACTACATCATGAAGAGTCGAGGTGACGCACAGAATAACACAGACTGATCGATCAATTAGCTTTCAGCTACTTTAACAATCGACCAATCTGTTTGAGTTAGACAAAAAAAGTCT
>NC_133218.1:39412799-39435152 GCF_040436345.1 Pagrus major
CTCGTCATTAAAAGAATCAGAGCGACGTCATCGTGTCTCCTGCAGGTGGAGGTGTTTTACTGAGGAACTGTTGGTGTCGGTGAAGCGACCCGGGTCCGGTCCAGTGCTGCTCCACCAGCTGCAGAAGACCTCCAAGCACTACCGACAGCTCCGACACACCGACACACCAATGAGACGGCCCATCACTCTGAAACACGCCCGCACACACACAGGTGAGCGAGGTAACGGGTCACATGACCAGACAGGAAGACACTCGGTTCGCATGACTGAATCTTCTACCAACTGACCTGCAGGGACCCAGTGCAGGTGTCAGACCAGGTGTGGCCCCGCCCATCCCAAAGGAGCCGGACGCCTCGCTGACGGTCAGCAGAAACTTCCTGCGAGCGTCGAGTGACATCGCTGAGATCTACATTTCCTGTGACGGCACCGCCCCCTGCTGGTGAGACTGTAGGGAAGGAAACGAGGAGGTAAAGAAGGAGAGGAGGAGGAAGAAGTGAAGGAAGCAAGGAAAGGAGGTAGAGAAGGAAGGATAGGAGATGAGTAAGGAGGCCTGTGACCTCTGACCTGAGGCTGAAGGCAGCAGAGGAGGAGTTAACACTGTGTGACCTCCTCCTGGCTCTTCCTCCTCACTCAGCCTTGAGTCCTGACTGAAGGTCACTCTCCTGCTCCTGATTGGTCCAGAACGCAGACATGAGCGAGGAGCCAGAGCCACAGGACACCTGTCTGCAGGACACAGGAAGTTAGTTAACATGAGACAGGCTGCTTTTCATTACGCTGATGTGTCTCCTCGTTTCCTTCACTTGTCTCTTCCTTGAGCCTCCTCTCTCCTCGTTCCTCGTCTCCTCTCTCCTCGTCTCCATGAGGTGCTTTAAGCGGCTGGAAGATCCTCCATGATGTCGAGGAGGAGGATTGATTTTGGGTGACGAAGGCGAGAGGACGTGAGGAGGAACGTTAGCATAATGAAAAGCTGCCACAGACAGCATCACAGTCCCTGTTTGATTGACAGGTGGTTTGTGGGAAATGTAGTTCAGAAACATGGAGGACAGATGAGACTGAAGATTAAATCTGACCTTCATCACTGCTCCTCATCAGGACACATCAAACCTGGAGAGAGACAGAAAGAAGGAATAAAGTAGAATAGGAAGAGTGATCCTGTCTGTGCTCTGCTGACAGGTGAGCTGACTCACCTGAGGAGACACCTGAAGATCCAGGTCCTCTCAGCTGGTCTGGACTCCTGCAGAGACGATCATGTGAAGACTTCCTGTCCCGCTGCAGGTGAGTGTTTGTGTTTGGTCGTCAAGGAAACAGTTTGGCGCACACACACACACACACACACACACACACACACACACACACACACACACACACACACACACACACACAGGTCTGACCTCGTTATCAGATCGTCAGTAATAATAAAAACTTAAGTAATTCTAACAAAATGAGGAAATAAGGAGCAGCAGCTGATTGGCTCTCTGAGTACGAACCAAAGTTTAATCCATCATTTCTTTAATTATTGACTCGTTAGTTTCTCTTCTGATTCATCAAAAAACTGACTTCAGTCAAATCTGAACATCGGTAGAACAAAAGTTGTTTGATCAGCTGACACTGTGATGACATCACAGAGCAGGAAGTGGAAGACAGAAATCATTTTTTTCAGTTTTTACACAAAAATCACATTTTTTGATCTATAAAAGATTGAGAGCAGAAAAACATCCAGCTGCTGATCAATAACTGTGAGCTCTCTGCAGTGAACTGATCACTTTCATATAGTAATTACACTGAACAAAAATATAAACGCAACACTTTTGTTTTTGCTCCCATTGTTCATGAGCTGAACTCAAAGATCTAAAACATTTTCTATTTACACAAAAAACCATTTCCCTCAAATATTGTTCACAAATCTGTGTTAGTGAGCACTTCTCCTTTGCCGGGATAATCCATCCCACCTCACAGGTGTGGCATATCAAGATGCTGGTTAGACAGCATGATAGTTCACAGCCCCATGTTGCAAGGATCTGTACACAATTCCTGGAAGCTGAAAACATCCCAGTTCTTGCGTGGCCAGCATACTCACCGGACATGTCACCCATTGAGCGTGTTTGGGATGCTCTGGATTGGCGTATACGACAGCGTGTTCCAGTTCCTGCCAATATCCAGCAACTTCGCACAGCCACTGAAGAGGAGTGGACCAACATCCCACAGGCCACAATCAACAACCTGATCAACTCCATGCGAAGGAGATGTGTTGCACTGCGTGAGGCAAATGGTGGTCACACCAGATGCTGACTGGTTTTCTGACCCCCCCAATAAAGCAAAACTGCACATTTCAGAGTGGCCAGCCGAAGGCACACCTGTGCAATATTCATGCTGTTGAATCAGCATCTTGATATGCCACACCTGTGAGGTGGGATGGATTATCTCGGCAAAGGAGAAGTGCTCACTAACACAGATTTGTGAACAATATTTGAGGGAAATGGATCTTTTGTGTAAATAGAAAAAGTTTTAGATCTTTGAGTTCAGCTCATGAAAAATGGGAGCAAAAACAAAAGTGTTGCGTTTATATATCTGTTCGGTGTGTATTTAAACTGATTTCCTGAACTAAAACATGTTTGTGTAAAAATAAAGACAAATCAAACAGTTCTGAAGTTTTAAGTAAAAATTTAATATTTTTCTGAAAAATGTTCCTTAAACGTCTCTGTGCAGCTCTGATCCTCCTGTTATCAATACATCTGATCAGAGTTCAGTAACAAACACTCAGAATAATAATAATGTATATTTTTGCATAGCGATGTTTTAGCAAAGTTACAAAGTGCTGCAGAATAAAAAAACATCAGTTTAAACAGAATTTACAGACGAAACAAACAACCAGTGAAGCTACTGAAGGATTTTAACAGCTCAGCTCCACAATTGATTATTAAATAATTAACTCTGGCAGCTGATTGTTTCTTTATAACTTTCAACAAAATAAAAAGAGGAATATCAAAGTTTCCTTCATCAACCAGAAATAACTATGTAAGTCACTTCAGTATTGATCAGTGATACGTTCTGATTGTTAAAGCATATTTTTATGAGAAGAACAAAAAGTGAAGCTGAGATTAATATTTAACACTGCTGCAGTGAGGCTGTAAACACTTCAGTTATCTTCAGAACAACAACAGTTAAAAACACATCTGATGTTTTTTAACTAATGGATCAGTGTTCTGATAATGATCGCTGCTGACTGAATGTTGAGTGGTTTCAAAGAAATAAAATACAAAAATATAGAAAAACATCAAGAACTTGGGTAATTGATAACTTCATGAAAAACACGCAGACAGTGAACGTCTGTCTTCAGTTCATCTCGTTCAGACTAACAGATAATTAATGTGCCGGGTAAAAACTCTGATCAGCCTAATGTCATGTTTCTAAATCCAGCTCAACAATCGTAACGTTATCAGAAGGTTATTAAGACAAAACATCACACATTGATTCATAAACACTCTGTGGGAGATTTAAACACCATCTGTATATTTTCTGTTTCATATTTATAGGTAGTTTTTTTTAAGGAGGCACCAACAGAACCAGTTCAGTGCTTCTTGATTTAAGACATGTTGGTGACTGGTTTTAAAAATCAAGACAAAATGTTTCACATGTAAAATTATAATCTGTAAATTAATGTGCTGCTGCAACATTTCAAAGAAACTAATATGTAACAGAGTGAGACATCTCATGACTCCACACCAGCTTTGGTAAAATTAAAAAGCAACCATGCTCTGCTCTTCATCCTCATCCTCCTCCTGACTGCAGTGAGAAGCAGACAGACTTTCCCCAACACGTTTTCTTCTTCATGTTTCCACAGGTTTGTTCCTGTCCCCCTCCTGCAGCAGGCTCCGCCTACAGCAGGCTCCGCCTACAGCAGCAAACACCTGAAGAAGCTCTTTTTAGAGCCGGACTCAGTGATTTTAACAGGTCCACCTCCACCTGAAGGGTTGTTGTCATTCTGCAGGAAGAAACGCACAGAGGTTAAAGGTCAGAGACGGACCAATCAGCTTCAGTCACATAGTAATTAATCAGCAGTGTTGTTATGGAGCCTCATTAACTGAGTGTAAAACAGCTGATGTTGATGAAGTTCTCAGTCATCCAGGTCCTGGTACCTCAAAGTTCTGTATCGTAGTCAACTGGATGTGTTTCAGTTTGTTGAAGACGTTTCGCGTCTCATCCAAGAGGCTTCTTCACTTCTGAGGAGCTGCAGGCTTTAAACTATGTGTGGGAGTGTCCTTACAGAGTCGTTAAGGACACGTTAGGGTTGCTAAGGCCAGGTGAGTCCAGGTGTGAATGGTTGTTAAGCTGTCTGAGGGGAGGGCTCAGTACTGCATTGTAGGTGGGTGATCAGTGATGTCGTGGGCCTCGTCCACCGACCGTCTGTGAACAGAGGAGGTGGCCTAAGACATCACCCACCTACAATGCAGTACTAGTAGATCGTGAGCTGTTGTTTCCATGGTAACCACACCGACCTCCCCTCCACAACAGCTGGGTGGGTCGGTGTGTTTACTGGGGAAACTACAGCTCACAATCTGAGCATCACTACTGATTACTTTAAAATCAAACACAAGAAAAACTACGGAAGCCCTGAAGGGCAAGTGAGAAAATCTGTTTTCTGACTTGAGAGCTGGTGACAAAAGGTTCTGACGGCTCATCAGCACCAGTAACTTTCCTCATCAAGATGATCCCTCAAAACCTTTTTCCACCAGTTCGAGTCAGAAACAGCAGAGAGGAGAATTAAGAGTCCAACTGTTCACTCAGTCATACACAACCAATCAGAGGGAGAGTGGGCGGGGCTTACTGGATCCATAACAACACATGTTCCCTCTAGAGAACAGAGCTGCTGTCTGTCTGGTTCAAACTCACCATCTTCCTGTTCAGTCTGGTCATGATGTCTCTGCCCAGAGTGAGAAAGGCCTGAGGAACAAAAGCATCACATTAACATCAGAGACGATTTATTGTGTTTCACTGTGAACTGTGTGAAAGTTGTTCTGCTGGTGTCTCACCTCCTCCACGTTGATGCTGGACTTTGCACTGGTTTCTAAAAACTTGATCCCGTAATCGATCGCCAGCTGAACGATGAGAAGAGACGAGTTAGATGTGTCGTCACAGTGATCAGACAATAAACTGCTGTTGAATTCAGAGTGGAAGATCAATTGTTTTGTATCGATGTGTCCTGATGGAGGACACCGACCTTCTCTCCTCTCTCCTTGGACACTTGTCTCTTGTCGTTCATGTCACATTTGTTTCCCAGGACCATTCTCTCCACGTCTGAAGACGCGTGCTGAAAACACACATGGAGGACGTTACTGTGGACGCCCACATCAGTCTGACAACAACTAAATATCAATAAACATGAAGACGTTTCAGTGACTCTGGTCTTATTTGTTTGTCTCCATCCAGGTGATGAAGCTGCTTTTTGTTTATACTGAAGTTCAACAAGACAAAGATCCAAGTCACTTTAAATAACTACGTTTAATTATAATACATTATTTAATTATTGTTGGACAGACTGTCTCCTGCTCAGGTGTGTGCAGGTATCCTGTCAGCCTGAGGAAGACGATCGAGCCGCTACATGTTGGTTCAAACATCTCAATAAAGGCTTTTTAAGTCAGAAGAGTAACTTGGAAATTTTTTCTCTTTTTGAACTGATGTGAAACTCACTCTGGCCACCAGATGGCAGCACTGATGCTGCTGGATGCTTTGTTTTAAAACATGTTGTCATGTGATGTCAGAGGGGCGGGGCCTACCTCCTCAATGTTGCGTATCCAGTTCCTGATGTTATCGAAGGACTTCTCGTTGGTGATGTCATACACCAGCATGATGCCCTGCAACACAAAGGACAGGAAGTGACTGAACAGGAAGTGCCCGAGCAGTTGGTGGCATTTACCCCTGAACACACACACACACACACACACACACACACACACACACACACACACACACACACACACACACACACACACACACACACACACACACACACACACACACACACTTTATTTCAGCTTTTGCTCGATCAGTGAATCTGACAGCTTCGCTGTGTTGTTGGTTTGTGACCGTAGTGAAGTTAGTTTTAAGTTGGACGGACGTTCAGTCCGGAGACACTTTTAGGGCAAAAAAAGCTGCTTTGTTCTTAATGTGGCCAAAGACAAATATGACGTCTGTAACAATAATGGAAAGGAGACGGTCCAACGTGCCTCGGTCACTATGGAGGAGGAAGTGATGTCGACTGCTGACTGGAATAAAATTGGTAAAAAAACTAAACGGTAAGAAACTAATCATGTTGGTTTGTGACACAGTAAAAAACTGTAAACTCACAACAGTGGCGTCAGTTAAACCCTATCGACAGAACATGAGCCAACATGAAGCAACAGCTTGTTTGATGAACGGACTGACGGTATACTCTGCTAACGGAGGCAGACAGGCGTCATACAGGTGCAAATCCACACGTGTAACAACACGCAAAGTCACAGATGAGCTCCATCGTTCACTGCGTCTGCGTGTACAGTGAACGCATCTCTGGTACACGGCCGTGACCACGCTTGTACTCAACAACACTGACATGTGTTGCAGAACGTAATGTGTTGCATCTCCACTCAGTGATCCACCTGTCTGTCACATATCACACCTCACAGTAATCCACCTGTCTGTCTGTCACATATCACACCTCACAGTAATCCACCTGTCTGTCTGTCACATATCACACCTCACAGTAATCCACCTGTCTGTCTGTCACATATCACACCTCACAGTAATCTGTCTGTCACATCTCACAGTAATCCACCTGTCTGTCTGTCTGTCACATATCACACCTCACAGTAATCTACCTGTCTGTCTGTCACATCTCACAGTAATCCACCTGTCTGTCACATATCACACCTCACAGTAATCTACCTGTCTGTCTGTCACATCTCACAATAATCCACCTGTCTGTCACATATCACACCTCACAATAATCTACCTGTCTGTCTGTCACATCTCACAGTAATCCACCTGTCTGTCTGTCTGTCACATATCACACCTCACAGTAATCTACCTGTCTGTCTGTCACATCTCACAATAATCCACCTGTCTGTCACATATCACACCTCACAATAATCTACCTGTCTGTCACATATCACACCTCACAGTAATCTGTCTGTCTGTCACATATCACACCTCACAGTAATCTACCTGTCTGTCTGTCACAGATAACACCTCACAATAATCTGTCTGTCACATATCACACCTCACAGTAATCTACCTGTCTGTCTGTCACATCTCACAATAATCTGTCTGTCTGTCACATATCACACCTCACAGTAATCTGTCTGTCTGTCACATATCACACCTCACAGTAATCTACCTGTCTGTCTGTCACAGATAACACCTCATAGTTTCTGTCTGTCTGTCACAGATAACACCTCATAGTTTCTACCTGTCTGTCACATATCACACCTCATAGTAATCTGTCTGTCTGTCACATATCACACCTCACAATAAACTACCTGTCTGTCTGTCTGTCACATATCACACCTCACAGTAATCTGTCTGTCTGTCACATATCACACCTCACAGTAATCCACCTGTCTGTCTGTCTGTCACATATCACACCTCATAGTAATCTGTCTGTCTGTCACATATCACACCTCACAGTAATCTGTCTGTCTGTCACATATCACACCTCACAGTAATCTGTCTGTCTGTCTGTCACATATCACACCTCACAGTAATCCACCTGTCTGTCAGTCTGTCACATATCACACCTCACAGTAATCTACCTGTCTGTCACATATCACACCTCACAGTAATCTACCTGTCTGTCACATATCACACCTCACAGTAATCTACCTGTCTGTCTGTCACATATCACACCTCACAGTAATCTACCTGTCTGTCACATATCACACCTCACAGTAATCTACCTGTCTGTCACATATCACACCTCACAGTAATCTACCTGTCTGTCACATATCACACCTCACAGTAATCTGTCTGTCTGTCTGTCTGTCACATATCACACCTCATAGTAATCTGTCTGTCTGTCACATATCACACCTCACAATAATCTACCTGTCTGTCTGTCACATATCACACCTCACAATAATCTACCTGTCTGTCACATATCACACCTCACAGTAATCTGTCTGTCTGTCTGTCACATATCACACCTCACAGTAATCTACCTGTCTGTCACAGATAACACCTCATAGTTTCTACCTGTCTGTCACATATCACACCTCACAGTAATCTGTCTGTCTGTCACATATCACACCTCACAGTAATCTACCTGTCTGTCACATATCACACCTCACAGTAATCTGTCTGTCTGTCTGTCTGTCACATATCACACCTCATAGTAATCTGTCTGTCTGTCACATATCACACCTCACAATAATCTACCTGTCTGTCTGTCACATATCACACCTCACAGTAATCTACCTGTCTGTCACAGATAACACCTCACAGTAATCTGTCTGTCTGTCTGTCACATATCACACCTCACAGTAATCTACCTGTCTGTCACAGATAACACCTCATAGTTTCTACCTGTCTGTCACATATCACACCTCACAGTAATCTGTCTGTCTGTCACATATCACACCTCACAGTAATCTACCTGTCTGTCACATATCACACCTCACAGTAATCTACCTGTCTGTCACATATCACACCTCACAGTAATCTACCTGTCTGTCACATATCACACCTCACAGTAATCTGTCTGTCTGTCTGTCTGTCACATATCACACCTCATAGTAATCTGTCTGTCTGTCACATATCACACCTCACAATAATCTACCTGTCTGTCTGTCACATATCACACCTCACAATAATCTACCTGTCTGTCACATATCACACCTCACAGTAATCTGTCTGTCTGTCTGTCACATATCACACCTCACAGTAATCTACCTGTCTGTCACAGATAACACCTCATAGTTTCTACCTGTCTGTCACATATCACACCTCACAGTAATCTGTCTGTCTGTCACATATCACACCTCACAGTAATCTACCTGTCTGTCACATATCACACCTCACAGTAATCTACCTGTCTGTCACATATCACACCTCACAGTAATCTACCTGTCTGTCACATATCACACCTCACAATAATCTACCTGTCTGTCACATATCACACCTCACAGTAATCTGTCTGTCTGTCTGTCACATATCACACCTCACAGTAATCTACCTGTCTGTCACAGATAACACCTCATAGTTTCTACCTGTCTGTCACATATCACACCTCACAGTAATCTGTCTGTCTGTCTGTCTGTCACATATCACACCTCACAGTAATCTACCTGTCTGTCACAGATAACACCTCATAGTTTCTACCTGTCTGTCACATATCACACCTCACAGTAATCTGTCTGTCTGTCACATATCACACCTCACAGTAATCTACCTGTCTGTCACATATCACACCTCACAGTAATCTACCTGTCTGTCACATATCACACCTCACAGTAATCTACCTGTCTGTCACATATCACACCTCACAGTAATCTGTCTGTCTGTCACATATCACACCTCATAGTAATCTGTCTGTCTGTCACATATCACACCTCACAATAATCTACCTGTCTGTCTGTCACATATCACACCTCACAATAATCTACCTGTCTGTCACATATCACACCTCACAGTAATCTGTCTGTCTGTCTGTCACATATCACACCTCACAGTAATCTACCTGTCTGTCACAGATAACACCTCATAGTTTCTACCTGTCTGTCACATATCACACCTCACAGTAATCTGTCTGTCTGTCACATATCACACCTCACAGTAATCTACCTGTCTGTCACATATCACACCTCACAGTAATCTACCTGTCTGTCACATATCACACCTCACAGTAATCTACCTGTCTGTCACATATCACACCTCACAATAATCTACCTGTCTGTCACATATCACACCTCACAGTAATCTGTCTGTCTGTCTGTCACATATCACACCTCACAGTAATCTACCTGTCTGTCACAGATAACACCTCATATTTCTACCTGTCTGTCACATATCACACCTCACAGTAATCTGTCTGTCTGTCTGTCTGTCACATATCACACCTCACAGTAATCTACCTGTCTGTCACAGATAACACCTCATAGTTTCTACCTGTCTGTCACATATCACACCTCACAGTAATCTGTCTGTCTGTCACATATCACACCTCACAGTAATCTGTCTGTCTGTCTGTCACATATCACACCTCACAGTAATCCACCTGTCTGTCAGTCTGTCACATATCACACCTCACAGTAATCTGTCTGTCACATATCACACCTCACAATAATCTACCTGTCTGTCTGTCACATATCACACCTCACAATAATCTACCTGTCTGTCTGTCACATATCACACCTCACAGTAATCTACCTGTCTGTCTGTCACATATCACACCTCACAGTAATCTGTCTGTCTGTCACATATCACACCTCACAGTAATCTACCTGTCTGTCACATATCACACCTCACAGTAATCTACCTGTCTGTCACATATCACACCTCACAGTAATCTACCTGTCTGTCACATATCACACCTCACAGTAATCTGTCTGTCTGTCACATATCACACCTCATAGTAATCTGTCTGTCTGTCACATATCACACCTCACAATAATCTACCTGTCTGTCTGTCACATATCACACCTCACAATAATCTACCTGTCTGTCACATATCACACCTCACAGTAATCTGTCTGTCTGTCTGTCACATATCACACCTCACAGTAATCTACCTGTCTGTCACAGATAACACCTCATAGTTTCTACCTGTCTGTCACATATCACACCTCACAGTAATCTGTCTGTCTGTCACATATCACACCTCACAGTAATCTACCTGTCTGTCACATATCACACCTCACAGTAATCTACCTGTCTGTCACATATCACACCTCACAGTAATCTACCTGTCTGTCACATATCACACCTCACAATAATCTACCTGTCTGTCACATATCACACCTCACAGTAATCTGTCTGTCTGTCTGTCACATATCACACCTCACAGTAATCTACCTGTCTGTCACAGATAACACCTCATAGTTTCTACCTGTCTGTCACATATCACACCTCACAGTAATCTGTCTGTCTGTCTGTCTGTCACATATCACACCTCACAGTAATCTACCTGTCTGTCACAGATAACACCTCATAGTTTCTACCTGTCTGTCACATATCACACCTCACAGTAATCTGTCTGTCTGTCACATATCACACCTCACAGTAATCTGTCTGTCTGTCTGTCACATATCACACCTCACAGTAATCCACCTGTCTGTCAGTCTGTCACA
Source organism: Pagrus major (assembly GCF_040436345.1). NCBI lineage: Eukaryota > Metazoa > Chordata > Actinopteri > Spariformes > Sparidae > Pagrus > Pagrus major. Next base: position 39,424,118 of record NC_133218.1, read on the forward strand.
TATCACACCTCACAGTAATCTGTCTGTCACATATCACACCTCACAATAATCTACCTGTCTGTCTGTCACATATCACACCTCACAATAATCTACCTGTCTGTCTGTCACATATCACACCTCACAGTAATCTACCTGTCTGTCTGTCACATATCACACCTCACAGTAATCTGTCTGTCTGTCACATATCACACCTCACAGTAATCTACCTGTCTGTCTGTCACATCTCACAATAATCTGTCTGTCTGTCACATATCACACCTCACAGTAATCTACCTGTCTGTCACATATCACACCTCACAGTAATCTGTCTGTCACATATCACACCTCTTAGTAATCTGTCTGTCTGTCACATATCACACCTCACAGTAATCTACCTGTCTGTCACATATCACACCTCACAGTAATCTACCTGTCTGTCACATATCACACCTCACAGTAATCTACCTGTCTGTCACATATCACACCTCACAGTAATCTACCTGTCTGTCACATATCACACCTCACAGTAATCTACCTGTCTGTCACATATCACACCTCACAGTAATCTACCTGTCTGTCACATATCACACCTCACAGTAATCTGTATGTCTGTCTGTCTGTCACATATCACACCTCATAGTAATCTGTCTGTCTGTCACATATCACACCTCACAATAATCTACCTGTCTGTCTGTCACATATCACACCTCACAATAATCTACCTGTCTGTCACATATCACACCTCACAGTAATCTGTCTGTCTGTCTGTCACATATCACACCTCACAGTAATCTACCTGTCTGTCACAGATAACACCTCATAGTTTCTACCTGTCTGTCACATATCACACCTCACAGTAATCTGTCTGTCTGTCACATATCACACCTCACAGTAATCTGTCTGTCTGTCTGTCACATATCACACCTCACAGTAATCCACCTGTCTGTCAGTCTGTCACATATCACACCTCACAGTAATCTGTCTGTCACATATCACACCTCACAATAATCTACCTGTCTGTCTGTCACATATCACACCTCACAATAATCTACCTGTCTGTCACATATCACACCTCACAGTAATCTACCTGTCTGTCTGTCACAGATAACACCTCATAGTTTCTACCTGTCTGTCACATATCACACCTCACAGTAATCTACCTGTCTGTCTGTCACATATCACACCTCACAGTAATCTGTCTGTCTGTCACATCTCACAATAATCTACCTGTCTGTCACATATCACACCTCACAGTAATCTACCTGTCTGTCTGTCACATATCACACCTCACAGTAATCTGTCTGTCTGTCACATATCACACCTCACAGTAATCTGTCTGTCTGTCACATATCACACCTCACAGTAATCTGTCTGTCTGTCAGTCTGTCACATATCACACCTCACAGTAATCTACCTGTCTGTCACATATCACACCTCACAGTAATCTACCTGTCTGTCACATATCACACCTCACAGTAATCTACCTGTCTGTCTGTCACATATCACACCTCACAGTAATCTACCTGTCTGTCACATATCACACCTCACAGTAATCTACCTGTCTGTCACATATCACACCTCACAGTAATCTACCTGTCTGTCACATATCACACCTCACAGTAATCTGTCTGTCTGTCTGTCTGTCACATATCACACCTCATAGTAATCTGTCTGTCTGTCACATATCACACCTCACAATAATCTACCTGTCTGTCTGTCACATATCACACCTCACAATAATCTACCTGTCTGTCACATATCACACCTCACAGTAATCTGTCTGTCTGTCTGTCACATATCACACCTCACAGTAATCTACCTGTCTGTCACAGATAACACCTCATAGTTTCTACCTGTCTGTCACATATCACACCTCACAGTAATCTGTCTGTCTGTCACATATCACACCTCACAGTAATCTACCTGTCTGTCACATATCACACCTCACAGTAATCTGTCTGTCTGTCTGTCTGTCACATATCACACCTCATAGTAATCTGTCTGTCTGTCACATATCACACCTCACAATAATCTACCTGTCTGTCTGTCACATATCACACCTCACAGTAATCTACCTGTCTGTCACAGATAACACCTCACAGTAATCTGTCTGTCTGTCTGTCACATATCACACCTCACAGTAATCTACCTGTCTGTCACAGATAACACCTCATAGTTTCTACCTGTCTGTCACATATCACACCTCACAGTAATCTGTCTGTCTGTCACATATCACACCTCACAGTAATCTACCTGTCTGTCACATATCACACCTCACAGTAATCTACCTGTCTGTCACATATCACACCTCACAGTAATCTACCTGTCTGTCACATATCACACCTCACAGTAATCTGTCTGTCTGTCTGTCTGTCACATATCACACCTCATAGTAATCTGTCTGTCTGTCACATATCACACCTCACAATAATCTACCTGTCTGTCTGTCACATATCACACCTCACAATAATCTACCTGTCTGTCACATATCACACCTCACAGTAATCTGTCTGTCTGTCTGTCACATATCACACCTCACAGTAATCTACCTGTCTGTCACAGATAACACCTCATAGTTTCTACCTGTCTGTCACATATCACACCTCACAGTAATCTGTCTGTCTGTCACATATCACACCTCACAGTAATCTACCTGTCTGTCACATATCACACCTCACAGTAATCTACCTGTCTGTCACATATCACACCTCACAGTAATCTACCTGTCTGTCACATATCACACCTCACAATAATCTACCTGTCTGTCACATATCACACCTCACAGTAATCTGTCTGTCTGTCTGTCACATATCACACCTCACAGTAATCTACCTGTCTGTCACAGATAACACCTCATAGTTTCTACCTGTCTGTCACATATCACACCTCACAGTAATCTGTCTGTCTGTCTGTCTGTCACATATCACACCTCACAGTAATCTACCTGTCTGTCACAGATAACACCTCATAGTTTCTACCTGTCTGTCACATATCACACCTCACAGTAATCTGTCTGTCTGTCACATATCACACCTCACAGTAATCTACCTGTCTGTCACATATCACACCTCACAGTAATCTACCTGTCTGTCACATATCACACCTCACAGTAATCTACCTGTCTGTCACATATCACACCTCACAGTAATCTGTCTGTCTGTCACATATCACACCTCATAGTAATCTGTCTGTCTGTCACATATCACACCTCACAATAATCTACCTGTCTGTCTGTCACATATCACACCTCACAATAATCTACCTGTCTGTCACATATCACACCTCACAGTAATCTGTCTGTCTGTCTGTCACATATCACACCTCACAGTAATCTACCTGTCTGTCACAGATAACACCTCATAGTTTCTACCTGTCTGTCACATATCACACCTCACAGTAATCTGTCTGTCTGTCACATATCACACCTCACAGTAATCTACCTGTCTGTCACATATCACACCTCACAGTAATCTACCTGTCTGTCACATATCACACCTCACAGTAATCTACCTGTCTGTCACATATCACACCTCACAATAATCTACCTGTCTGTCACATATCACACCTCACAGTAATCTGTCTGTCTGTCTGTCACATATCACACCTCACAGTAATCTACCTGTCTGTCACAGATAACACCTCATATTTCTACCTGTCTGTCACATATCACACCTCACAGTAATCTGTCTGTCTGTCTGTCTGTCACATATCACACCTCACAGTAATCTACCTGTCTGTCACAGATAACACCTCATAGTTTCTACCTGTCTGTCACATATCACACCTCACAGTAATCTGTCTGTCTGTCACATATCACACCTCACAGTAATCTGTCTGTCTGTCTGTCACATATCACACCTCACAGTAATCCACCTGTCTGTCAGTCTGTCACATATCACACCTCACAGTAATCTGTCTGTCACATATCACACCTCACAATAATCTACCTGTCTGTCTGTCACATATCACACCTCACAATAATCTACCTGTCTGTCTGTCACATATCACACCTCACAGTAATCTACCTGTCTGTCTGTCACATATCACACCTCACAGTAATCTGTCTGTCTGTCACATATCACACCTCACAGTAATCTACCTGTCTGTCACATATCACACCTCACAGTAATCTACCTGTCTGTCACATATCACACCTCACAGTAATCTACCTGTCTGTCACATATCACACCTCACAGTAATCTGTCTGTCTGTCACATATCACACCTCATAGTAATCTGTCTGTCTGTCACATATCACACCTCACAATAATCTACCTGTCTGTCTGTCACATATCACACCTCACAATAATCTACCTGTCTGTCACATATCACACCTCACAGTAATCTGTCTGTCTGTCTGTCACATATCACACCTCACAGTAATCTACCTGTCTGTCACAGATAACACCTCATAGTTTCTACCTGTCTGTCACATATCACACCTCACAGTAATCTGTCTGTCTGTCACATATCACACCTCACAGTAATCTACCTGTCTGTCACATATCACACCTCACAGTAATCTACCTGTCTGTCACATATCACACCTCACAGTAATCTACCTGTCTGTCACATATCACACCTCACAATAATCTACCTGTCTGTCACATATCACACCTCACAGTAATCTGTCTGTCTGTCTGTCACATATCACACCTCACAGTAATCTACCTGTCTGTCACAGATAACACCTCATAGTTTCTACCTGTCTGTCACATATCACACCTCACAGTAATCTGTCTGTCTGTCTGTCTGTCACATATCACACCTCACAGTAATCTACCTGTCTGTCACAGATAACACCTCATAGTTTCTACCTGTCTGTCACATATCACACCTCACAGTAATCTGTCTGTCTGTCACATATCACACCTCACAGTAATCTGTCTGTCTGTCTGTCACATATCACACCTCACAGTAATCCACCTGTCTGTCAGTCTGTCACATATCACACCTCACAGTAATCTGTCTGTCACATATCACACCTCACAATAATCTACCTGTCTGTCTGTCACATATCACACCTCACAATAATCTACCTGTCTGTCTGTCACATATCACACCTCACAGTAATCTACCTGTCTGTCTGTCACATATCACACCTCACAGTAATCTGTCTGTCTGTCACATATCACACCTCACAGTAATCTACCTGTCTGTCTGTCACATCTCACAATAATCTGTCTGTCTGTCACATATCACACCTCACAGTAATCTACCTGTCTGTCACATATCACACCTCACAGTAATCTGTCTGTCACATATCACACCTCTTAGTAATCTGTCTGTCTGTCACATATCACACCTCACAGTAATCTACCTGTCTGTCACATATCACACCTCACAGTAATCTACCTGTCTGTCACATATCACACCTCACAGTAATCTACCTGTCTGTCACATATCACACCTCACAGTAATCTACCTGTCTGTCACATATCACACCTCACAGTAATCTACCTGTCTGTCACATATCACACCTCACAGTAATCTACCTGTCTGTCACATATCACACCTCACAGTAATCTGTATGTCTGTCTGTCTGTCACATATCACACCTCATAGTAATCTGTCTGTCTGTCACATATCACACCTCACAATAATCTACCTGTCTGTCTGTCACATATCACACCTCACAATAATCTACCTGTCTGTCACATATCACACCTCACAGTAATCTGTCTGTCTGTCTGTCACATATCACACCTCACAGTAATCTACCTGTCTGTCACAGATAACACCTCATAGTTTCTACCTGTCTGTCACATATCACACCTCACAGTAATCTGTCTGTCTGTCACATATCACACCTCACAGTAATCTGTCTGTCTGTCTGTCACATATCACACCTCACAGTAATCCACCTGTCTGTCAGTCTGTCACATATCACACCTCACAGTAATCTGTCTGTCACATATCACACCTCACAATAATCTACCTGTCTGTCTGTCACATATCACACCTCACAATAATCTACCTGTCTGTCACATATCACACCTCACAGTAATCTACCTGTCTGTCTGTCACAGATAACACCTCATAGTTTCTACCTGTCTGTCACATATCACACCTCACAGTAATCTACCTGTCTGTCTGTCACATATCACACCTCACAGTAATCTGTCTGTCTGTCACATCTCACAATAATCTACCTGTCTGTCACATATCACACCTCACAGTAATCTACCTGTCTGTCTGTCACATATCACACCTCACAGTAATCTGTCTGTCTGTCACATATCACACCTCACAGTAATCTGTCTGTCTGTCACATATCACACCTCACAGTAATCTGTCTGTCTGTCACATATCACACCTCACAGTAATCTACCTGTCTGTCTGTCACATCTCACAATAATCTGTCTGTCTGTCACATATCACACCTCACAATAATCTACCTGTCTGTCACATATCACACCTCACAGTAATCTGTCTGTCTGTCACATATCACACCTCACAGTAATCTACCTGTCTGTCTGTCACAGATAACACCTCACAATAATCTACCTGTCTGTCACATATCACACCTCACAATAATCTACCTGTCTGTCACATATCACACCTCACAGTAATCTGTCTGTCTGTCACATATTACACCTCACAGTAATCTACCTGTCTGTCTGTCACAGATAACACCTCATAGTTTCTACCTGTCTGTCTGTCACAGATAACACCTCATAGTTTCTACCTGTCTGTCACATATCACACCTCATTGTAATCTGTCTGTCTGTCACATATCACACCTCACAATAATCTACCTGTCTGTCTGTCACAGATAACACCTCACAATAATCTACCTGTCTGTCACATATCACACCTCACAATAATCTACCTGTCTGTCACATATCACACCTCACAGTAATCTGTCTGTCTGTCACATATTACACCTCACAGTAATCTACCTGTCTGTCTGTCACAGATAACACCTCATAGTTTCTACCTGTCTGTCTGTCACAGATAACACCTCATAGTTTCTACCTGTCTGTCACATATCACACCTCATTGTAATCTGTCTGTCTGTCACATATCACACCTCACAATAATCTACCTGTCTGTCTGTCTGTCACATATCACACCTCACAGTAATCTACCTGTCTGTCTGTCACATATCACACCTCACAGTAATCTGTCTGTCTGTCACATATTACACCTCACAGTAATCTACCTGTCTGTCTGTCACAGATAACACCTCATAGTTTCTACCTGTCTGTCTGTCACAGATAACACCTCATAGTTTCTACCTGTCTGTCACATATCACACCTCATTGTAATCTGTCTGTCTGTCACATATCACACCTCACAATAATCTACCTGTCTGTCTGTCTGTCACATATCACACCTCACAGTAATCTACCTGTCTGTCTGTCACATATCACACCTCACAGTAATCTGTCTGTCTGTCACATATCACTAGGGTTGTACCGATCCGATCACGTGACTCGGAAATCGGGGCCGATCACGCCACTGAAGACTCGATCGGGACTCGGACGTTACGACCCGATCAGAGATCGGTTTTATATATATTTATTTAGTCATTATTTGTATTAGATTGTTGATATATGGGCTATTGGTGATTCAAAATAAAAAAAATAAAATGAGTATTTACTACCACCGTTTACGACATGCGCATGCGCAGAAGACCAGCACGCCAGTTTGTTTTGAAGCGGAGTGGCGAGTTGTGGCGCACCATGTCTGCTGTGTGGAAGTATTTTAAAGTGAGTGACGAGAACGATGCAGTTGCAAACTGTCAGATATGTAAATTTGGGATATCGAGGGGTGGTAAAATATAATAAAAAATAAGGGACACCTTGGATAGTTTTCTTCGATCTTTTTAATTTTTTAAATGTATTATAAGAGTATCGGATCGGGACTCGGTATCGGCAGATACTCAAAAATCAAAGGACTCGGACTCGTATCGGGGGCAAAAAACCCTGATCGGAGCATCCCTACATATCACACCTCACAGTAATCTGTCTGTCTGTCTGTCACATATCACACCTCACAGTAATCTGTCTGTCTGTCTGTCACATCTCACACCTCACAGTAATCTACCTGTCTGTCTGTCACATATCACACCTCACAGTAATCTACCTGTCTGTCTGTCACATCTCACAATAATCTGTCTGTCTGTCACATATCACACCTCACAGTAATCTGTCTGTCTGTCACATATCACACCTCACAGTAATCTACCTGTCTGTCTGTCACATCTCACAATAATCTGTCTGTCTGTCACATATCACACCTCACAATAATCTACCTGTCTGTCACATATCACACCTCACAGTAATCTGTCTGTCTGTCACATATCACACCTCACAGTAATCTACCTGTCTGTCTGTCACAGATAACACCTCACAATAATCTACCTGTCTGTCACATATCACACCTCACAATAATCTACCTGTCTGTCACATATCACACCTCACAGTAATCTGTCTGTCTGTCTGTCTGTCACATATCACACCTCACAGTAATATACCTGTCTGTCTGTCACAGATAACACCTCATAGTTTCTACCTGTCTGTCTGTCACAGATAACACCTCATAGTTTCTACCTGTCTGTCACATATCACACCTCATAGTAATCTGTCTGTGTGTCACATATCACACCTCACAATAATCTACCTGTCTGTCTGTCTGTCACATATCACACCTCACAGTAATCTACCTGTCTGTCTGTCACATATCACACCTCACAGTAATCTGTCTGTCTGTCACATATCACAGTAATCTGTCTGTCTGTCTGTCACATATCACACCTCATATTTCTACCTGTCCGTCTGTCACATATCACACCTCACAGTAATCTGTCTGTCTGTCACATATCACACCTCACAGTAATCTACATGTCTGTCACATATCACACCTCACAGTAATCTGTCTGTCTGTCACATATCACACCTCACAGTAATCTGTCTGTCTGTCACATATCACACCTCACAATAATCTACATGTCTGTCACATATCACACCTCACAGTAATCTGTCTGTCTGTCACATGTCACACCTCACAATAATCTACCTGTCTGTCTGTCACATATCACACCTCACAATAATCTACCTGTCTGTCACATATCACACCTCACAATAATCTACATGTCTGTCACATATCACACCTCACAGTAATCTGTCTGTCTGTCACATGTCACACCTCACAGTAATCCACCTGTCTGTCACATGTCACAATAATCTACCTGTCTGTCACATGTCACACCTCACAATAATCTACCTGTCTGTCTGTCTGTCACATATCACACCTCACAGTAATCTACCTGTCTGTCTGTCACATATCACACCTCACAGTAATCTACCCGTCTGTCACATGTCACACCTCACAATAATCTACCTGTCTGTCTGTCTGTCACATATCACACCTCACAGTAATCTATATGAATGACACATGATCTGTCCAATAGCAGAGAGGAAATTAGTGGGGGGCGTGTCTTACCATGGCTCCTCTGTAATAGGCCGTGGTGATGGTCCTGAACCTCTCCTGACCTGCTGTGTCCCTGCACACACAAAACACACAGAGTGAAGCTCTGAACATAGAAACCAGCTCTGATGTATTGTTCGTCACCGATAGAATCATTGATCGTCACTGATCAGGTTTCAGTGTTCACACTCACCATATCTGCAGTTTGATCTTCTTCCCGTCGAGCTCGATCGTCCTGATTTTAAAGTCGATTCCTGAAACACAACAGAGACACAAACTGATCACTTCCTGTAGGGCCACCATCAGGACAAACTGTACACACACACACACACACACACACACACACGGGTATTGATATTCTCTGATTATTGATCATCGTCAGGTTCTGAACATTCAGGTATGGTTTGGAGCTCTCAGTCTGGTGCCTTGCTGAAGGACATTTCAGTAGGTTGAGTGATCATCAGGCTCAGTCTCTGATTTATTCTCATATATAAATCAATCTGTATGAATGTGAGGTCTGACACATTTAACTCCACCCCTGTGAGGTGTGCGAGGTGCGTTTGATTCTCAGCTCTGAAGGTCGAGTGTGTCAGCTGACTGGGTGTGTCTGCGTGCTGAAACAGGAAGTGAAGATATTTTTATCAAAATAATGTGACCCACACTTCCTTCCTGCTTCTGAACACAAAATCTGTTTCCAAGAAGCTGACGGACACAAAGTCTGTCAGCTCAGTTTCCTGCTCTGTTTCCTGCTCAGAGAGCTGCTGGTTCAAATCCCCAGACCAGCTGTGGAGGTCTGACCCCGGCCCGTCTCCACCTCCACCCACAACCATATAATGAGCAGCCCGACCAGGAGGAGCCACCAACTACACCCAGTTAATCTAAAGAAAACAGAGTACAGAAGAACTCCAGACTCTCACTGCACATTCATTCACTTCACCATTCTGTGTATCTGTAGTCCACAGCTGACTGATCCACAGCTGACTGATCCACAGCTGACTGATCCACAGCTGATTGATCCACAGCTGATTGATCCACAGCCGACTGATCCACAGCTGATTGATCCACAGCTGATTGATCCACAGCTGATTGATCCACAGCCGACTGATCCACAGCCGACTGATCCACAGCAATTATATTAACCCAACTATACAATTAAAACAAACTACTACTTCTTCTTCTCTCACTCTGTCACCAGGAAGTGAAACCCAGTCAGTGCTGGTTGTCATGGAAACATGGAGGCGAGCAGGTCAATGACTTCCTCCTGCTCCTGATCGATTGATCGATGGATTAATCCACCAATCGTTGCAGCTCTACAGCGGATCAGATCAGTGTGACTCAATCAAACACAGCTGGTTTCTACAGAAACATCAGATGTATTAATATTATCAGACTGAAGTTTGACTGTTCATCTTTTCTGTCCACAGGACGTCGACTTCCTGTCTGTCCCATCAGTCTATTATAGACGTGGATACGGCGGTTCTGCCCAGTGGTCACTCGCAGTATTGAGAGCAGGAGTCCCGCCCCTTCCCGTCGACCTCATGGGACCTGATTTCAGACAAACTTTGTACAGTGAACGAGAGAAATCTTTTATTGATCCAGTTGAACTGGGTCATGAATCACAT